>NW_027362770.1:127810469-127982969 GCF_046119375.1 Phyllobates terribilis | reverse complement strand
AACAGGCAAGCACAGAGAGAACAGTTCTCTCAGTGATCAGGAAGGATGCTGTCAGCATTCTCCTCATTCTGAATACGCTGCCTCCGGACTTTAAGAATAATACATATTTTAGCAAGTTTTTTCATTGCTAAAAAGTACGTCTTATTGTCTCATAGATACTGGTGTTAAAAATTACATTTGTTTACAATGCATTTTTGCCATGTATGTTATCACTGGTCAAAACCAAGAGTTTTACCATGCTGGGTTTTTTTGTGGTGCCTTTAGGCACTGATAAATTGTCACACTCTTCCTATAATTTTAATATTCTTCCACTAAACTTTATAAGCCTGACAGCCTTTCTAGAAGACATATTGAGATGCATTTAAGTATTTGGGACCTGTTAAATACGACTGATGGTGCCCAGTTCAGTAGATGTACGGATGTTATAGGTGAAGGCCATGTCATTATGTACTACTACCTACTAAAAAAATGAAGTAGTGTAGGTCGGGCATAGAGAAAATGGAAGTTTACAAAAAAATATTACAACTATTGTTTAATAGACAATCATCACATGTAGAGTTTGCATGATTTACCTTGCTGGTACTTTATCTAAATTAGAAGCAAATTGTTTGAAGATTACTTCTACCTAAATGGCAGAAAATGCACCTATCTTGGTGATGGATAGGACAGCTTGAGGGGATATGGAGGAGGCTGTTTTTATGATAGGTGTCGTTTAAACATTTTGCTACTAATTTATGGAAAGTATCATATTTTTCTTACTATTGAACTCCCCTTAAATTAAATCACACTCCAGGTTAAATTTCCTGGAGGTATAAATTTGTGGAGGATTTGATAATACTACCTTTAATGATGTAAGGTAGAATAGTGTGAATAGAGATCTAATGTTAGTGTTTCTCTGCAGCAGGTATATTATACTCATATACATTTGCTGCAGGCAATTTATATGCATTCTATGCAGCACACTCATAATCATATCACTGCTGAATGCACAGTACATGCACATTAAGCTCTGCTATGCATGCACACAGCTGTGCTACATGCATACAAACAGCTCAGTTACACACAGCGGTCTTACATACACACATCTCTGTTACATACATACACACACCTCTGCAGCATACACACAGCTCAGCTACATGCAAACACACAACTCTCCTACAGTCACAAACATAGCTTTCCTATCTACACACATCTCTCATATATAAACATACAGCTCCACTATGTACACTCAGCACTGATATATATATATATATATATATATATATATATATATACATACAAACGCCCATAAAAACAGACATACACGCAACAACTGTATATATTACCACATTTTGAAATTCCTTTCAGGAATGTGACTGATCACATGATGTGAAAGGTCCTTCAGCTATACAGGAACCTTCAGTTTCCTTACAAGTCCCAGTATCTTTCTCTCCAGTACCGCACCGATCAGATAGATCAGTGAAGGGCAAGCACAGAGAGAACAGTTCTCTCAGTGATCAGGAAGGATGCTGTCAGCATTCTCCTCATTCTGAATACGCTGCCTCCGGACTTTAAGAATAATACATATTTTAGCAAGTTTTTTCATTGCTAAAAAGTACGTCTTATTGCCTCATAGATACTGGTGTTAAAAATTACATTTGTTTACAATGCATTTTTGCCATGTATGTTATCACTGGTCAAAACCAAGAGTTTTACCATGCTGGGTTTTTTTGTGGTGCCTTTAGGCACTGATAAATTGTCACACTCTTCCTATAATTTTAATATTCTTCCACTAAACTTTATAAGCCTGACAGCCTTTCTAGAAGACATATTGAGATGCATTTAAGTATTTGGGACCTGTTAAATACGACTGATGGTGCCCAGTTCAGTAGATGTACGGATGTTATAGGTGAAGGCCATGTCATTATGTACTACTACCTACTAAAAAAATGAAGTAGTGTAGGTCGGGCATAGAGAAAATGGAAGTTTACAAAAAAATATTACAACTATTGTTTAATAGACAATCATCACATGTAGAGTTTGCATGATTTACCTTGCTGGTACTTTATCTAAATTAGAAGCAAATTGTTTGAAGATTACTTCTACCTAAATGGCAGAAAATGCACCTATCTTGGTGATGGATAGGACAGCTTGAGGGGATATGGAGGAGGCTGTTTTTATGATAGGTGTCGTTTAAACATTTTGCTACTAATTTATGGAAAGTATCATATTTTTCTTACTATTGAACTCCCCTTAAATTAAATCACACTCCAGGTTAAATTTCCTGGAGGTATAAATTTGTGGAGGATTTGATAATACTACCTTTAATGATGTAAGGTAGAATAGTGTGAATAGAGATCTAATGTTAGTGTTTCTCTGCAGCAGGTATATTATACTCATATACATTTGCTGCAGGCAATTTATATGCATTCTATGCAGCACACTCATAATCATATCACTGCTGAATGCACAGTACATGCACATTAAGCTCTGCTATGCATGCACACAGCTGTGCTACATGCATACAAACAGCTCAGTTACACACAGCGGTCTTACATACACACATCTCTGTTACATACATACACACACCTCTGCAGCATACACACAGCTCAGCTACATGCAAACACACAACTCTCCTACAGTCACAAACATAGCTTTCCTATCTACACACATCTCTCATATATAAACATACAGCTCCACTATGTACACTCAGCACTGATATATATATATATATATATATATATATATATATATATATATATATACATACAAACGCCCATAAAAACAGACATACACGCAACAACTGTATATATTACCACATTTTGAAGTTCCTTTCAGGAATGTGACTGATCACATGATGTGAAAGGTCCTTCAGCTATACAGGAACCTTCAGTTTCCTTAAGTCCCAGTATCTTTCTCTCCAGTACCGCACCGATCAGATAGATCAGTGAAGGGCAAGCACAGAGAGAACAGTTCTCTCAGTGATCAGGAAGGATGCTGTCAGCATTCTCCTCATTCTGAATACGCTGCCTCCGGACTTTAAGAATAATACATATTTTAGCAAGTTTTTTCATTGCTAAAAAGTACGTCTTATTGTCTCATAGATACTGGTGTTAAAAATTACATTTGTTTACAATGCATTTTTGCCATGTATGTTATCACTGGTCAAAACCAAGAGTTTTACCATGCTGGGTTTTTTTGTGGTGCCTTTAGGCACTGATAAATTGTCACACTCTTCCTATAATTTTAATATTCTTCCACTAAACTTTATAAGCCTGACAGCCTTTCTAGAAGACATATTGAGATGCATTTAAGTATTTGGGACCTGTTAAATACGACTGATGGTGCCCAGTTCAGTAGATGTACGGATGTTATAGGTGAAGGCCATGTCATTATGTACTACTACCTACTAAAAAAATGAAGTAGTGTAGGTCGGGCATAGAGAAAATGGAAGTTTACAAAAAAATATTACAACTATTGTTTAATAGACAATCATCACATGTAGAGTTTGCATGATTTACCTTGCTGGTACTTTATCTAAATTAGAAGCAAATTGTTTGAAGATTACTTCTACCTAAATGGCAGAAAATGCACCTATCTTGGTGATGGATAGGACAGCTTGAGGGGATATGGAGGAGGCTGTTTTTATGATAGGTGTCGTTTAAACATTTTGCTACTAATTTATGGAAAGTATCATATTTTTCTTACTATTGAACTCCCCTTAAATTAAATCACACTCCAGGTTAAATTTCCTGGAGGTATAAATTTGTGGAGGATTTGATAATACTACCTTTAATGATGTAAGGTAGAATAGTGTGAATAGAGATCTAATGTTAGTGTTTCTCTGCAGCAGGTATATTATACTCATATACATTTGCTGCAGGCAATTTATATGCATTCTATGCAGCACACTCATAATCATATCACTGCTGAATGCACAGTACATGCACATTAAGCTCTGCTATGCATGCACACAGCTGTGCTACATGCATACAAACAGCTCAGTTACACACAGCGGTCTTACATACACACATCTCTGTTACATACATACACACACCTCTGCAGCATACACACAGCTCAGCTACATGCAAACACACAACTCTCCTACAGTCACAAACATAGCTTTCCTATCTACACACATCTCTCATATATACACATACAGCTCCACTATGTACACTCAGCACTGATATATATATATATATATATATATATATATACATACAAACGCCCATAAAAACAGACATACACGCAACAACTGTATATATTACCACATTTTGAAATTCCTTTCAGGAATGTGACTGATCACATGATGTGAAAGGTCCTTCAGCTATACAGGAACCTTCAGTTTCCTTACAAGTCCCAGTATCTTTCTCTCCAGTACCGCACCGATCAGATAGATCAGTGAAGGGCAAGCACAGAGAGAACAGTTCTCTCAGTGATCAGGAAGGATGCTGTCAGCATTCTCCTCATTCTGAATACGCTGCCTCCGGACTTTAAGAATAATACATATTTTAGCAAGTTTTTTCATTGCTAAAAAGTACGTCTTATTGTCTCATAGATACTGGTGTTAAAAATTACATTTGTTTACAATGCATTTTTGCCATGTATGTTATCACTGGTCAAAACCAAGAGTTTTACCATGCTGGGTTTTTTTGTGGTGCCTTTAGGCACTGATAAATTGTCACACTCTTCCTATAATTTTAATATTCTTCCACTAAACTTTATAAGCCTGACAGCCTTTCTAGAAGACATATTGAGATGCATTTAAGTATTTGGGACCTGTTAAATACGACTGATGGTGCCCAGTTCAGTAGATGTACGGATGTTATAGGTGAAGGCCATGTCATTATGTACTACTACCTACTAAAAAAATGAAGTAGTGTAGGTCGGGCATAGAGAAAATGGAAGTTTACAAAAAAATATTACAACTATTGTTTAATAGACAATCATCACATGTAGAGTTTGCATGATTTACCTTGCTGGTACTTTATCTAAATTAGAAGCAAATTGTTTGAAGATTACTTCTACCTAAATGGCAGAAAATGCACCTATCTTGGTGATGGATAGGACAGCTTGAGGGGATATGTAGGGGGCTGTTTTTATGATAGGTGTCGTTTAAACATTTTGCTACTAATTTATGGAAAGTATCATATTTTTCTTACTATTGAACTCCCCTTAAATTAAATCACACTCCAGGTTAAATTTCCTGGAGGTATAAATTTGTGGAGGATTTGATAATACTACCTTTAATGATGTAAGGTAGAATAGTGTGGATAGAGATCTAATGTTAGTGTTTCTCTGCAGCTGGTATATTATACTCATATACATTTGCAGCAGGCAATTTATATGCATTCTATGCAGCACACACATAATCACATCACTGCTGAATGCACAGTACATGCGCATTAAGCTCTGCTATGCATGCACACTTCTCTGCTACATGCATACAAACAGCTCAGTTACACACAGCGGTCTTACAGACACACATCTCTGTTACATACATACACACACCTCTGCAGCATACACACAGCTCAACTACATACAAACACACAACTCTCCTACTGTCACATACATAACTTTCCTATGTACACACATCTCTCATATATACACATACAGCTCCACTATTTACACTAACACACTGATATATATACAGTACAGACCAAAAGTTTGGACACACCTTCTCATTTAAAGATTTTTCTGTATTTTCATGAATATCAAAATTGTACATTCACACTGAAGGCATCAAAACTTTGAATTAACACATGTGGAATAATATAATTAACAAAAAGTGTGAAACAACTGAAAATATGTCTTATATTCTAGGTTCTTCAAAGTAGCCACCTTTTGCTTTGATGACTGCTTTGCACACTCTTGGCATTCTCTTGATGAGCTTCAAGTGGTAGTCACTGGAAATGGTTTTAACTTCACACATGTGCCCTGTCAGGTTTAATAAGTGGGATTTCTTGCCTTATAAATGGGGTTGGGACCATCAGTTGTGTTGTGCAGAAGTCTGGTGGAAACACAGCTGATAGTCCTACTGAATAGACTGTTAGAATTTGTATTATAGCAAGAAAAAAGCAGCTAAGTAAAGAAAAATGAGTGGCTATCATTACTTTAAGAAATGAAGGTCAGTCAGTGCGAAAAATTGGGAAAACTTTGAAAGTGTCCCCAAGTGCAGTTGCAAAATCATCAAGCGCTACAAAGAAACTGGCTCACATGAGGACCGCCGCAGGAAAAGAAGGCCAAGAGTCACCTCTGCTTCTGAGGATAAGTTTATCCGAGTCACCAGTCTCAGAAATTGCAGGTTAACATCAGCTCAGATTAGAGACCTGGTCAATGCCACACAGAGTTCTAGCAGCAGACACATCTCTTCAACAACTGTTAAGAGGAGACTTTGTGCAGCTGGCCTTCATGGTACAATAGCTGCTAGGAAACCACTGCTAAGGACAGGCAACAAGCAGAAGAGACTTGTTTGGGCTAAAGAACACAAGGAATGGACATTAGACCAGCGGAAATCTGTGATTTGGTCTGATGAGTCCAAATTTGAGATCTTTGGTTCCAACCACTGTGTCTTTGTGCGACGCAGAAAAGGTGAATGGATGGACTCTACATGCCTGGTTCCCACCATGAAGCATGGAGGAGAAGGTGTGATGGTGTGGGAGTGCTTTGCTGGTGACACTGTTGGGGATTTATTCAAAATTGAAGGCATACTGAACCAGCATGGCTACCACAGCATCTTGCAGCGGCATGCTATTCCATCCGGTTTGCATTTAGTTTGACCATCATTTATTTTTCAACAAGACAATGACCCCAAGCACACCTCCAGGCTGTGTAAGGGCTATTTGACCAAGAAGGAGAGTGATGGGGTGCTACGCCAGATGACCTGGTCTCCACAGTCACTAGACCTGAACCCAATCGAGATGGTTTGGGGTGAGCTGGACCGCAGAGTGAAGGCAAAAGGGCCAACAAGTGCTAAGCATCTCTGGGAACTCCTTCAAGATTGTTGGAAGACCATTTCCAGTGACTACCTCTTGAAGCTCATCAAAAGAATGCAAAGAGTGTGCAAAGCAGTCATCAAAGCAAAAGGTGGCTACTTTGAAGAACCTAGAATATAAGACATATTTTCAGTTGTTTCACACTTTTTTGTTACGTATATAATTCTTCATGTGTTAATTCATAGTTTTGATGCCTTTAGTGTGAATGTACAATTTTCATAGTCACAAAAATACAGAAAAATCTTTAAATGAGAAGGTGTGTCCAAACTTTTGGTCTGTACTGTATATATATATATATATATATATATATATATATATACAAACACCCATAAAAACAGACATACACGCAACAACTGTATATATTACCACATTTTGAAATTCCTTTCAGGAATGTGACTGATCACATGATGTGAAAGGTCCTTCAGCTCAACAAGAACATTCAGTTTCCTTACAAGTCCCAGTATCTTTCTCTCCTGTACCGCACCGATCAGATAGATCAGTGAAGGGCAAGCACAGAGAGAACAGTTCTCTCAGTGATCAGGAAGGATGCTGTTAGCATTAGTCATTCTGAATACGCTGCCTCCGGACTGTAAGAATAATACATATTTTAGCAAGTTTTTTCAATGATAAAAAGTACGTCTTATTGTGTAATAGATACTGGTGTTAAAAATTACATTTGTTTACAATGCATTTTTGCCATGTATGTTTTCACGGGTCAAAACCAAGAGTTTTGCCATGCTGGGTTCTTTTGTGGTGCCTTAACCCTCCGTCACATACAATATCGATTCTAACGAGTTCATATACAATGTGACTGTCAGGCGCAGGCTAGAAAAATACCTATAATATCTAATGTTTGCAATTTCAGTGCTGTAAAAGTGATCAGTGACCTTCATAGGGATGTAATAAAAGAGACTACACATAATCAGGTGCAAAAAAAACCATTTACTTAACATAAAACTAATAACTCTGAAATACAAACATTTCAAAACTCCCGCCAAATAGTCCCCAGTTCGACTCTGTCAAAAAACTCTACAAAGAAAATTTATGGAAACAAACTTAATTTTAAGGTACCTTACGTACTATTAAACACATATTCAATCAGAATTAGATCCTGAAGTTTCCCCCAAAAAATTACACTTGCAGAGCAAAGAGCAAGAATTACACATCATTTTTGCATGTGTCAGGCAGATTGCATTATGACATTTGTGACATTCATAATTAGAAAGCCTTCTGATTCCGCTTTCCGTGGTGCAGGTGGTGCATCTCCTTCTTTTGGGAGGTGGTGCAGGTGGTGAATTTTCACTATCATCTTCTGGGCGGAATCTTTTGAGCTGAACTTGAAGGCGAGAGGGGATACCGATTGTTTTCATACTTCTCCTGCGTAGCTCTCCAAGCACTAGTTCATGGGCCAATTTTTTCAGATAGAATCGTCTACGGAGTGGTTCAAGCTTGTTTTCAAGGTAAATGACTTGTGAATTTATACCACCCAAATTCAACATAGCAAAAAATATGACCATTGGCTAGCGTTTGGTGTTTCTGCTGACGTTGAAAGTTGAGCACATCTGATCAGCTGTATCAACACCCCCTTTGGTTGCATTATAAATTGTAATTATCTCCGTTTTTTTTTGTGCCTCAGTCCCAGGATCGATGGCATCATCATCATGAAGTGTTGATAGAAGAAGTACAATTTTTTTTACTTGTGGTACATAGGAAACCAAAACCTTTCCATTATGGAATGCAAACATACTGCTGTACTGTTGTCTCCCTTTCACACTTACAAACTGTGTAGGCAATTCTTTTTTATTTTTTCTTACAGTTTCGACATATGAAAGCTTCTGCATTTTGAGATAATCAGTCAGATCACAATTTGAAAACCAATTGTCAGCTGTTATATTGCGACCCGATCCAAATAAGGGCTCAGCCAGTCTTTTTACAACATCACTGGGTTTGTTGCTGACACAGTAAGGACCTTCTGGTTGTTTTCCTGCATAAATTTCCAGGTTGTATGTGTAGGTCTTACTGGCATCAACAAGGGCATACATTTTTATTCCATATTTGTTAGGCTTTGATGGAATATATTGACGAAAGGCACATTTACCACGAAAACCAGGGAGCATTTCGTCAATAGTGAGATTCTCCCCAGGGCAATAGCTTTTTTTACAGTTTTCAACAAATTTTTGGAATATATCACGAATTGGAGCAAGTCGGTCATGTGTTTTACATTCGGTTCGGGTAGTTCTATCGTCAAACCGAAGGCAACGAATTAGAAGCTTGAATCTGTTTATGGACATAACAAGGCCAAATTTTTCAACTCAATCCCCATCTTTACTCCAAAGTTCCTCCAAACTTTGTCTATTTGCCCTATAAGCCCCTGCAAGGTATAATAATCCAAAAAAAGCACGCAGTTTTATTTCATCTGTGGCCTTGATGGTTCTGTTGCAGATGAACTTGTCCTTTATAATGTCTATATATTGGTTGGTATATGTGACAATAGAGTCCAGAATGTCATTTGTGAATAAACTATTCCAGCATTCAACTGCAGTTTTTGCATTACTTGCAGTTCCTATAACTGCAGGAAGGTGAGTAATAATGTTTTGAGGTTCCCTACGTTTTTTCTGGAGTGGCTTCTTGTTCCATTGTTTTTTTTTTAATCTTTTCCCATATAATAAGATTCTACATCTTCATCCTCATCACTGTCACCATCTTGCTCTGTTTCAGAATCCACTTCACATACTTCCACCTCATCATGAGAATCAATCTCACTTTCCTCTCCTAAATCCTCATTCAGTGTGGGGTCTGCATCATCTAACAGCATGTTTGTTACTTCCTCAACATCAAGGTTTTTTGATAAATTGTACATTTTCCTCTCCATTTCAGCAGATAATCTGAAGCAAGAGAAAGAATATGTGTTAGGGAACTACTGTATATGCCTGTGCAGCACACTTTCTTTTTTAATCTGCCTTATTTCTATGAAATATCCTCACACTTTGTGCTATACATTCATAAAACAAGCTAAATAAACAATTGTGATGAATAAAAACATAAAATACCAACCTTATTGAGTGTGACGTGTTCACATACAATGAGCCAGAGAGATTAGCGCAGTTATATCTGTCCTCCTGAAGCTCTGCAATCCAACTGTGGTATGAGGTTTCACAGAGCTGCTAGAGACAGGAGACTACCTGGAGGGAGGGGATTTCCTCACAATCTGGTGAGGAAGGAGAAATGAAAGTAAAAGAGATGTGCCTGTCAGGCCTATTGTATGTGACGGAGGGTTAAGGCACTGATAAATTGTCACACTCTTCCTATAATTTTAATATTCTTCCAGTAAACTTTATAAGCCTGACAGCCTTTCTAGAAGACATATTGAGATGCATCTAAGTATTTGGGACCTGTTAGATACGACAGATGGTGCCCAGTTCAGTAGATGTACGGATGTTATAGGTGAAGGCCATGTCATTATGTACTGCTACCTACTAAAAAAATGAGGTAGTGTAGGTCGGGCATAGAGAAAATGAAAGTTTTGCAAAAAAATATTACAACTATTGTTTAACAGGCAAACATCACATGTAGAGTTTGCATGATTTACCTTGCTGGTACTTTATCTAAATTAGAAGCAAATTGTTTGAAGATTACTTCTACCTAAATGACAGAAAATGCACCTATCTTGGTGATGGACAGGACAGCTTGAGGGGATATGGAGGAGGCTGTTTTTATGATAAGTGTCGTTTAAACATTTTGCTACTAATTTATGGAAAGTATCATATTTTTCTTACTATTGAACTCCCCTTAATTTAAATCACACCCCAGGTTAAATTTCCTGAACTATAAATTTGTGGATTATTTGATAATTCTACCTTTAATGATGTAAGGTAGACTAGTGTGGATAGAGATCTAATGTTAGTGTTTCTCTGAAGCAGGTATATGATACTCATATACATTTGCAGCAGGCAATTTATATGCATTCTATGCAGCACACACATAATCACATCACTGCTGAATGCACAGTACATGCACATTAAGCTCTGCTATGCATGCACACTGCTCTGCTACATGCATACAAACAGCTCAGTTACACACAGCGGTCTTACATACACACATCTCTGTTACATACATACACACACCTCTGCAGCATACACACAGCTCAGCTACATACAAACACACAACTCTCCTACTGTCACATACATAGCTTTCCTATCTACACACATCTCTCATATATACACATACGCTCCACTATATACACTCACACACTGATATATATATATACAAACGCCCATAAAAACAGACATACACGCAACAACTGTATATATTACCACATTTTGAAATTCCTTTCAGGAATGTGACTGATCACATGATGTGAAAGGTCCTTCAGCTAAACAGGAACGTTCAGTTTCCTTACAAGTCCCAGTAGCTTTCTCTCCTGTACCGCACCGATCAGATAGATCAGTGAAGGGAAGCACAGTGTAACATACCTGGCGGCGTTCTTGCATAGGACACCATCTCCCACTATGCAAGATCGCAAACTTGATCATCAGTCCAGTCTGCTAGCTTGGCTTCTTTCCATGCCGTCTACTTCCCTCTGTTCTGGCTGCTTAGGGCGGTGGCCCGGTCACTTCCTGTTTCTTGTAGCTGCTGTGGGCACACCCCTAATGCGTCCTCAGCCTATTGCTGTCAGTCACTGGATATTTAAACCAGCTTCACCTCGAAGCTGATGCCTGAGCAAGTTTAACATTCACTGTGCTCCTTGACTCTGAATGTGCCTGGTCCTGTTCTGTTTTTCCCTGCCTGTCCGCCTTCCTGGAGGCTGTATTTCCAGGCCTGTCTGAACACGCTTCTAGCCTGTACGTCCCGCCTTCTAGGGGCCGCATACCTAGATCTGTTATCTGTGTTTTCTTGCCTGCCTGTCCGCCTTCCTGGAGGCTGTATTCCCAGGCTTGTCTGAACACGCTCCTAGTCTGTTTGTTTCTGCCTCTGGAGGCCGTATACCTAGACTTGTTCCTGTATTTCGCTGCAGTCCTTTTCCTCCCTTTTGCTGCAGTGTCTGAACCGACTCTTGGCTATACCTAAGCTCGTTCCTGTATTTCGTTGCAGTACAGTTCCTGTCTGAACTGTCTCCTAACCTGTTACCTGTTTTGTCCCTATGTCCGTTTCCTCCCTTTTGCTGCAGTGTCTGAACCAGCACTTGGCTATACCTAGGCTCGTTCCTGTATTTCGTTGCAGTACAGTTCCTGTCTAAACTGTCTCCTAACCTGTTACCTGTTTTGTCTCTTTGTCCGTTTCCTCTCTTTTTCTGCAGAGTCTGAACCTGCACCTAACTCCTACTCGTTGTCGCTGTACTTCTATTTGTGAGTTTGGAGTCCACTCGTTCCTTCTTTGCAAGTACCTTGTTTGTTTCTGGTTCTTCCTTTCACTTCCAGTCTGTTCCATGTGAACAGAGCCCTGTCCCCTCCGCTCTGTCTTTGCTCTCCGCTTTGGCGGTTTATCTCTGCTCTGCCTTATTTACCGCTCTGGCAATTTCTGCCTGCTCTGCTTTGTCCACCGCACTTGCCGTTTCGCTCTGCTCAGCCTTGTTCACCGCATCTGCGGTTTCGCTCTGCTCAGCCTTGTCCACCGCACCTGCGGTTTCGCTTTACTCTGCTTGATTACCGCATCTGCGGCTCTGAACCCGTCTCCTAGTCTGTACTGGACCCTACCCAGCCTGTGCTCTAACCTGCCTGTTCCTGTATTCCCCGGTGTGGGTCAACAGCCGTGTCTGGAGTCTGACCTGGAGTCGCACCTGGTCCCTCTGCTCGGTTCCTCCCTGGTGCACTGGCGTCGTTAGCCGTCGTGCGACATTGGTCGGATCGGGTAGATACTTAGTTACGCCCCTCCAGGCACTCTCCGGTTCATGGTCCAGTGGGATCACTAAACACGCACACGCCAGTCAGTCCGGGCATGTGCATAACACACAGAGAGAACAGTTCTCTCAGCAATCAGGAAGGATGCTGTCAGCATTCTCCTCATTCTGAATACGCTGCCTCCAGACTGTAAGAATAATACATATTTTAGAAAGTTTTATCATTGCTAAAAAGTATGTCTTATTGTCTAATAGATACTGGTGTTAAAAATTACATTTGTTTACAATGCATTTTTGCCATGTATGTTATCACGGGTCAAAACCAAGAGATTTATCATGCTGGGTTCTTTTGTGGTGCCTTTAGGCACTGATAAATTGTCACACTCTTCCTATAATTTTAATATTCTTCCAGTAAACTTTATAAGCCTGACAGCCTTTCTAGAAGACATATTGAGATGCATTTAAGTATTTGGGACATGTTAAATACAGCTGATGGTGCCCAGTTCAGTAGATGTACGGATGTTATAGGTGAAGGCCATGTCATTATGTACTACTACCTACTAAAAAAATGAAGTAGTGTAGATCGGGCATAGAGAAAATGGAAGTTTACAAAAAAATATTACAACTATTGTTTAATAGACAATCATCACATGTAGAGTTTGCATGATTTACCTTGCTGGTACTTTATCTAAATAAGAAGCAAATTGTTTGAAGATTACTTCTAATTAAATGGCTGAAAATGCACCTATCTTGGTGATGGATAGGACAGCTTGAGGGGATATGGAAGAGGCTGATTTTATGATAGGTGTCGTTTAAACATTTTGCTACTAATTTATAGAAAGTATCATATTTTTCTTACTATTGAACTCCCCTTAATTTAAATCACACCCCAGGTTAAATTTCCTGGAGGTATAAATTTGTGGAGGATTTGATAATACTACTTTTAACGATGTAAGGTAGAATAGAGTGGATAGAGATCTAATGTTAGTGTTTCTCTGCAGCAGGCATATTATACTCATATACATTTGCAGCAGGCAATTTATATGCATTCTATGCAGCACACACATAATCACATCACTGCTGAATGCACAGTCCATACACATTAAGCTCTGCTATGCATGCACACTGCTCTCTCTGTTACATGCATACAAACAGCTCAGTTACAAACAGCGGTCTTACATACACACATCTCTGTTACATACATACACACACCTCTGCAGCATACACACAGCTCAGCTACATACAAACACACAACTCTCCTACTGTCACAAACATAGCTTTCCTATCTACACACATCTCTCATATATATACACATACAGCTCCACTGTGTACACTCACACACATATATATATATATATATATATATATATATATATATACAAACGCCCATGAAAACAGACATACACGCAACAACTGTATATATTACCACATTTTGAAATTCCTTTCAGGAATGTGACTGATCACATGATGTGAAAGGTCCTTCAGCTACACAGAAACATTCAGTTTCTTTACAGGTCCCAGTATCTTTCTCTCCTGTACTGCACCGATCAGATAGATCAGTGAAGGACAAGCTCAGAGAGAACAGTTCTCTCAGTGATCAGGAAGGATGCTGTCAGCATTCTCCTCATTCTGAATACGCTGCCTCCGGACTGTAAGAATAATACATATTTTAGCAAGTTTTTTCATTTCTAAAAAGTACGTCTTATTGTCTAATAGATACTGTTGTTAAAAATTAAATTTTTTTACAATGCATTTTTGCCATGTATGTTATCACGGGTCAAAACCAAGAGTTTTACCATGCTGGGTTCTTTTGTGGTGCCTTTAGGCATTGATAAATTGTAACACTCTTCCAATAATTTTAATATTCTTCCAGTAAACTTTATAAGCCTGACAGCCTTTCTAGAAGACATATTGAGATGCATTTAAGTATTTGGGACCTGTTAAATACGACTGATGGTGCCCAGTTCAGTAGATGTACGGATGATATAGGTGAAGCCCATGTCATTGTGTACTACTACCTACTAAAAAAATGAAGTAGTGTAGGTGGGGCATAGAGAAAATGGAAGTTTTGCAAAAAAATATTACAACTATTGTTTAATAGGCAAACATCACATGTAGAGTTTGCATGATTTACCTTGCTGGTACTTTATCTAACTTAGAAGCAAATTGTTTGAAGATTACTTCTACCTAAATGGCAGAAAATGCACCTATCTTGGTGATGGATAGGACAGCTTGAGGGGATATGGAGGAGGCTGTTTTTATGATAGGTGTCGTTTAAACATTTTGCTACTAATTTATGGAAAGTATCATATTTTTCTTACTATTGAACTCCCCTTAGTTTAAATCACACCCCAAATTTAATTTCCTGGAGTTATAAATTTGTGGAGGATTTGATAATACTACCTTTAATGATGTAAGGTAGAATAGAGTGGATAGAGATCTAATGTTAGTGTTTCTCTGCAGCAGGTATATTATACTCATATACATTTGCAGCAGGCAATTTATATGCATTCTATGCCGCACACACATAATCACATCACTGCTGAATGCACAGTACATGAATATTAAGCTCTGCTATGCATGCACACTACTCTGCTACATGCATACAAACAGCTCAGTTACACACAGCGGTCTTACATACACACATCTCTGTTACATACATACAAAAACCTCTGCAGCATACACACAGCTCAGCTACATACAAACACACAACTCTCCTACTGTCACATACATAGCTTTCCTATCTACACACATCTCTCATATATACACATACAGCTCCACTATGTACACTCACACACTGATATATATACAGTACAGACCAAAAGTATGGACACACCTTTTCATTTAAAGATTTTTCTGTATTTTCATGACTTTGAAATTTGTACATTCACACTGAAGGCATCAAAACTATGAATTAACACATGTGGAATTATATACTTAACAAAAAAGTGTGAAACATCTGAAAATATGTCTTATATTCTAGGTTCTTCAAAGTAGCCACCTTTTGCTTTGATGACTGCTTTGCACACTCTTGGCGTTCTCTTGATGAGCTTCAAGAGGTAGTCACGGGAAATCGTTTTCACTTCACCGGTGTGCCCTGTCAGGTTTAATAAGTGGGATTTCTTGCCTTATAAATGGCAAATTCTAACAGTCTACTGAATAGACTGTTAGAATTTGTATTATGGCAAAAAAAGCAGCTAAGCAAAGAAAAACGAGTGGCCATCATTACTTTAAGAAATGAAGGTCAGTCAGTCTGAAAAATTAGTAAAACTTTGAAAGTGTCCCTAAGTGCAGTTGCAAAAACCATCAAGCGCTACAAAGAATCTGGCTCACATGAGGACCGCCCCAGGAAAGGAAGACCAAGAGTCACCTCTGCTTCTGAGGATAAGTTTATCTGAGTCACTAGCCTCAGAAATCGCAGGTTAACAGCAGCTCAGATTAGAGACCGCGTCAATGCCACACAGAGTTCTAGAAGCAGACACATCTCTACAACAACTGTTAAGAGGAGACTTTGTCCAGCAGGCCATCATGGTAAAATAGCTGCTAGGAAACCATTGCTAAGGACAGGCAACAAGCAGAAGAGACTTGTTTGGGCTAAAGAACACAAGGAATGGACATTAGAACAGTGGAAATCTGTGCTTTGGTCTGATGAGTTCAAATTTGAGATATTTGGTTCCAACCACCGTGTCTTTGTGCGACGCAGAAAAGGTGAACGGATGGACTCTATATGCCTGGTTCCCACCGTGAAGCATGGAGGAGGAGGTGTGATGGTGTGGGGGTGCATTGCTGGTGACACTGTTGGGGATTTATTCAAAATTGAAGGCATGCTGAACCAGCATGGCTACCACAGCATCTTGCAGAGGCATGCTATTCCATCCGGTTTGCGTTTAGTTGGACCATCATTTATTTTCCAACAGGACAATGACCCCAAACACACCTCCAGGCTGTGTAAGGGCTATTTGACCAAGAAGGAGAGTGATGGGGTGCTACGCCAGATGACCTGGCCTCCACAGTCACCAGACCTGTACCCAATCGAGATGGTTTGGGGTGAGCTGAACCGCAGAGTGAAGGCAAAAGGGCCAACAAGTGCTAAGCATCTCTGGGAACGCCTTCAAGATTGTTGGAAGACCATTTACGGTGACTACCTCTTGAAGCTCATCAAGAGAATGCCAAGAGTGTGCAAAGCAGTCATCAAAGCAAAAGGTGGCTACTTTGAAGAACCTAGAATATCAGACATATTTTCAGTTGTTTCACACTTTTTTGTTAAGTACATAATACCATGTGTGTTAATTCATAGCTTTGATGCCTTCAGTGTGAATGTACAATTTTCATAGTCATGAAAATACAGAAAAATCTTTAAATGAGAAGGTGTGTCCAAACTTTTGGTCTGTACTGTATATATATATATATATATATATATATATATATATATATATATATACACACAGGGTGGTAAAATTATATTTACTAACACAAGCCTAATGTAACATCACTGGCGGCGTGCTGGCATGGCTTACCACCTCCCACTATGCAAGACAGCCATCTTATATATCAGTCCCGGCTGCACACTCTGCTTCAGTACTTGCTGTGTGCATGTCTCTTGTCTCATTGCTTTAGGGCAGCGGCGCGGTCACTGCCTGATTCTTAAAGTTACTATGCGGGCACTCCTAATGCGTCCCCAGCCTATTGCTGTGAGTCACTGGATACTTAAACCCACTCCACCTAGTAGGAGGTGCCTGAGCAATACTTTCTTTCAGTGTGTTCCTTGCAACTGAGTTGCCAAGTCCTGTCCTGTATCTTGTCTATTTCCGTCACCCTGGGGGCTGAGTTCCCAGGCTCGCTCCTGTATCTTGTTCCTGGTTCAGTTCCTGTCTGAACAGTGTCCTAGCCCGTTACCTGTTTGTCTCTATGTCCGTACCTTCCCTTTTCCTGCAGTGTCTGAACCTGCACCTAACTCCAACTCGTTGTCTCTGTACTTCTGTTTGTGAGTTTTGTGTCCACTCGCTACTTCATTGCAAGTACCTTGTGTGTATCTGGTTCTGCTCGTTGTGTTTCCCGCCTCCGTATCTAACCTCCTGTGTTCTAGCTATCTTCTTGAGTTTCCAAGTCTGTTCCATGTGAACAGAGCCCTGTCCAGTCTACTGCACCTGCGGGTTTTGCTCTGCTCTGCCTGTCTACCGCAGCTGCGTGTTTTGCTCTGCTCTGCTTATCTACCGCACCTGGGGGTTTTGCTCTGCTTGTCTACCGCACCTGCGGGTTTTGCTTTGCTCTGCTTGTCTACCGCACCTGCGGGTTTTGCTCTGCTCTGCTTGTCTACCGCACCTGCGGGTTTTGCTCTGCTTGTCTACCGCACCTGTGGGTTTTGCTCTGCTCTGCTTGTCTACCACACCTGCGGGTTTTGCTCTGCTCTGCTTGTCTACAGCACCTGCAGGTTTTGCTCTGCTCTGCTCGCCTACCGCACCTGTGGGTTTTGCTCTGCTCTGCTCGTTTACCGCACCTGTGGGTTTTGCTCTGCTCTGCTTGTCTACCGCACCTGTGGGTTTTGCTCTGCTCTGCTTATCCACCGCACCTGCAGTTTTGCTCTGCTCTGCTTGTCTACCACATCTGCGGGTTTTGCTCTGATCTGCTTGTCCACCGCACCTGCGGTTTTGCTCTGCTCTGCTTGTCCACCGCACCTGCGGTTTTGCTATGCTCTGCTTGTCCTCCGCACCAGCAGATTTTTCTCTGCTCTGCTTGTCTACCGCACCTGCGGCTCTGTTCCTGTATCCCAGTCTGTACTAATCCCTATCCAGCCTGAGTTTCTACATGCCAAAACCCACCTGTCTGCATACCAGCCATGCCTGCCAGTACCCACCTGTCTGCATACCAGCCGTGCCTGCCAGTACCCACCTGTCTGCATACCACCCGTGCCTGTCAGTACCCACCTGTCTGCATACCAGCCGTGCCTGCCAGTATCCACCTCTGTGTATGCCAGCCAAACCTGCTTGTTCCTGCGTTCCCCGGTGTGGGTCAACAGCTGTGATCGGGGTCTGACCTGGAGTGGCACCTGGTCCCTCTGCTCGGTTCCTCCCTGGTTCACGGAGTCGATTGAGCTGTCGTGCGACCTTGGTCGGACCGAGTTGATACTTAGTCACGCCCCTCCAGGCACTCCTGCAAGCAAATTAAATGAAGATAATAATACCAAAGAATTTGTGATTGCAATCATTTTCAGGAAGAAACTGAGTATTATCTGACAGAATTGCAGAGGTGCCAACACTCTTGGCATTCTATTGATGAGCTTCAAGAGGTAGTCACCGGAAATGGTTTTCCAACAATCTTGAAGGAGTTCCCAGAGATGCTTAGCACTGTTGGCCATTTTGCCTTCACTTTGCAGTCCAGCTCACCCCAAACCATCTCGAATGGGTTCAGGTCTGGTGACTGTGGAGGCCAAGGCATCTGGCGTAGCACCCCATCACTCTCCTTCTTGGTCAAATAGCCCTTACACAGCCTGGAGGTGTGTTTGGGGTCATTGTCCTGTTGAAAAATAAATGATGGTCCAACTAAACGCAAACCGGATGGAATAGCATGCCACTGTAAGATGCTGTGGTAGCCATGCTGGTTCAGTATTCCTTCAATTTTGAATAAATCCCCAACAGTGTCACCAGCAAAGCACCCCCACACCATCACACCTCCTCCTCCATGCTTCACAGTGGGAACCAGGCATGTAGAGTCCATCTGTTCACCTTTCCTGCGTCGCACAAAGACACGGTTGAACCAAAGATCTCAAATTTGGACTCATCCGACCAAAGCACAGATTTCCACTGGTCAAATGTCCATTCCTTGTGTTCTTTAGCCCAAACAAGTCTCTTCTGCTTGTTGCCTGTCCTTAGCAGTGGTTTCCTAGTAGCTATTTTACCATGAAGGCCTGCTGCACAAAGTCTCCTCTTAACAGTTGTTGTAGAGATGTGTCTGCTGCTAGAACTCTGTGTGGCAGTGACCTGGTCTCTAATCTGAGCTGCAGTTAACCTGTGATTTCTGAGGCTGGTGACTCGGATAAACTTATCCTCAGAAGCAGAGGTGACTCTTGGTCTTCCTTTCCTGGGGCGGTCCTCATGTGAGCCAGTTTCTTTGTAGCTCTTGATGGTTTTTGCAATTGCACTTGGGGACACTTTCAAATTTTGCCCAATTTTTCAGACTGACTGATCTTCATTTCTTAAAGTAAGGATGGCCACTCGTTTTCCTTTACTTAGCTGCTTTTTTCTTTCCATAATACAAATTCTAACAGTCTATTCAGTAGGACTATCAGCTGTGTAACCACCAGACTTCTGCACAACACAACTGATGGTCCCAACCCCATTTATAAGGCAAGAAATCCCACTTATTAAACCTGACAGGGCACACCTGTGAAGTGAAAACCATTTCCGGTGACTACCTCTTGAAGCTCATCAAGAGAATGCCGCTCATCTCCCTGCTTCTGGCAGCACAAGTACCCAGACAGGCGGCGCCGCTCACCTCCATGCGGCTAACGTCGGGAGATCAGCGGCTTAGCCTACTGATCTCCAGAGGGCAAGTGTGAACGGAGGACCGGGGAGCGGCGCCGCCGGTCGGGATGCTTCTGCTGCGAGCAGTCGCTCATCTCCCGGCTTCTCGCAGCGGAAGTAGCCGCACAGGCAGCGCCGCTTCCCGGTCCTCACTAATACGACGCTGATTGGTCGCGGTCGACGCCCGCGACCAATCAGCGATATGGGCACAAAATTTAAACCACGCTCTGCTGATTGGTCGCGGTGACCGGCCGCGACCAATCAGCGAGATTTGGCGCCAAATTTAAACGCCGCTCTGCTGATTGGTCGCGGTCGCCGGCCGCGACCAATCAGCGAGATTTGGCGCCAAATTTAAACACCGGTCTGCTGATTGGTCGCGGCCGCCAGCCGCGACCAATCAGCAAGATTGGCGCCAAATTTCAACAACGCTCTGCTGATTGTTCGCTTTTGCAGGCCGCAACCAATCAGCATTATTGCCGCCAAATTTAAACACCGCTTTGCTGATTGGTCGCGGTTGCTGGCCGTGACCAATCAGCGATTTTGGCGCCAAATTCAAACACCGCTCTGCTAATTGCGCCCGGTCGTCCGCATACATATTCTAGAATACCCGATGCGTTAGAATCGGTCCACCATCTAGTATATATATATATATATATATATCTCTATCTATATCAGTGTGTTAGTGTACATAGTGGAGCTGTATGTGTATATATGAGAGATGTATGTAGATAGGAAAGCTATGTATGTGAATGTAGGAGAGTTGTGTGTTTGTATGTAGCTGAAGAGGTGTGTGTATGTATGTAGCAGAAATGTGTGTATGTAAGACAACTGTGTGTAACTGAGCTGTTTGTATGTATGTAGCAGAGCTGTGTGCATGCATAGCAGAGCTTAATGTGCATGTACTGTGCATTCAGCAGTGATGTGATTATGTGTGTGCTGCATAGAATGGATATAAATTGCCTGCTGCAAATGTATATGAGTATAATATGCCTGCTGCAGAGAAACACTAACATTAGATCTCTATCCACTCTATTCTACCATACATCGTTAAAAGTAGTATTATCAAATCCTCCACAAATTTATACCTCCAGGAAATTTAACCTGGGGTGTGATTTAAATTAAGGGGAGTTCAATAGTAAGAAAAATATGATACTTTCTATAAATTAGTAGCAAAATGTTTAAACGACACCTATTATAAAATCAGCCTCTTCCATATCCCCTCAAGCTGTCCTATCCATCACCAAGTTAGGTGCATTTTCTGCCATTTAGGTAGAAGTAATCTTCAAACAATTTGCTTCTAATTTAGATAAAGTACCAGCAAGGTAAATCATGCAAACTCTACATGTGATGTTTGCCTATTAAACAATAGTTGTAATATTTTTTTTTGCAAAATTTCCATTTTCTCTATGCCTGACCTACACTGCTTCATTTTTTTAAGTAGGTAGTAGTACAAAATGACATGGCCTTCACCTATAGCATCCAGACATCTCCTGAACTGGGCACCATCAGTAGTATTTAACAGGTACCAAATACTTAAATGCATCTCAATATGTCTTCTAGAAAGGCTGTCAGGCTTATAAAGTTTACTGGAAGAATATTAAAATTATAGGAAGAGTGTGACAATTTATCAGTGCTTAAAGGCAACACAAAAGAACCCAGCATGGTAAAACTCTTCGTTTTGACCCATGATAACATACATGGCAAAAATGCATTGTAAACAAATGTAATTTTTAACACAAGTATCTATTAGACAATAAAGATGTACTTTTTAGCAATGAAAAAACTTGCTAAAATATGTATTCTTCTTACAGTCCAGAGGCAGCGTATTCAGAATGAGGAGAATGCTGACAGCATCCTTCCTGATCACTTAGAGAACTGTTCTCTCTGTGCTTGCCCTTCACTGATCTATCTGATCGGTGCGGTACAGGAGAGAAAGATTCTGGGACTTGTAAGGAAACTGAACGTTCCTGTTTAGCTGAAGGATCTTTCACATCACGTGATCAGTCACATTCCTGAAAGGAATTTCAAAATGTGGTAATATATACAGTTGTTGTGTGTATGTCTGTTTTTATGTGCGTTTGTATATATATATATATATGTCTGTCTATCTGTCTGTCTGTCTGTCTGTCCAGGAAATCCCGCGTCGCTCGTTGGTCCGGCAGCGGCCAATCAGCGCCGCGGGATTTCTGAAAAAAGATGGCGGCTTTTAGCGGCTCATCTGCGGGACGGAGGTCAGCGGCGATGCAGCCGGGAGATGAGCGCCGCGAGGCGCTCATCTCCCGGCCGGTACCAGCAGAAGGACCTCGA
Source organism: Phyllobates terribilis (assembly GCF_046119375.1). Taxonomy (NCBI): domain Eukaryota; kingdom Metazoa; phylum Chordata; class Amphibia; order Anura; family Dendrobatidae; genus Phyllobates; species Phyllobates terribilis. The sequence continues at coordinate 127,960,332 of NW_027362770.1, read as the reverse complement.
CCACCGGACCCATCTGCGGGACGGAGATGCAGCCGGGAGATAAGCGGCGCGAGGCGTTCATCTCCCGGCCGGTAGCAGCGGAAGGACCGCCGGCGTCGCTGACCTCCATGCGGGAGGGAGGACCGGGGAGCGGCGCTGCGGGTCGGGATACTTCTGCTGCGAGCACCCGCTCATGTCCCGGGTTCTCACTGCGGAAGTATCCGCACAGGCAGCGCCGCTCCCCGGTCCTCACCAAGACGATCCGATGATTGGTCGCGCTCTTCGGACCCGACCAATCACTGATCTTGCCGCAAAAGTTAAACACTACTGTGCTGATTGGTCGCAGATGCTGCCCGTGACCAATCACCGATTTGGGCGCCAAATTTAAATATCGGCCGCGACCAATCACCGTTTTTGGCGCCATATTTAAATAGCGTCCGTGACCAATCAGCACAGCGGTGTTTAAATGTGGAGCCAAGATCGGTGATTGGTCGCGGACGATATTTAAATTTGGCGCCCAAATCGGTGATTGGGCGCGGTCAGCGTCCGCGACCAATCAGCACAGTAGTGTTTAACTTTTGCGGCAAAATCACTGATTGGTCGCGGGCCAAGACTGCGACCAATCACCGATTTGTGCGGCAAATTTAAATAGCGGCCGCGACCAATTGGATGTCAGCGCCGCTCCCCGGTCCTCCCTTCACACCCTAGCCGCATGGATGTTAGCGGCGCTGCCTGTGCGGATACTTCCGCTGCGAGAACCCGGTACATGAGCGGGCGCTCGCAGCAGAAGTATCCCGACTTGCAGCGCCGCTCCCCGGTCCTCCCTTCACTCCCTAGCCGCTGATGTCCCCACAGTATCCGCATGGTGTTACAAAGGTCCGGACATTTGTGTTAAAAATCGCTGATTGGTCGCCGACGCTATTTAAATGTGGCGCCAAAATCGTGATTGGTCGCGCCCAGCGTCGGCGACCAATCAGCGATTTTTAACACAAATGTCCGGACCTTTGTAACACCATGCGGATACTGTGGGGACATCAGCGGCTAGGGTGTGAAGGGAGGACCGGGGAGCGGCGCTGACATCCATGCGGCAAGAGTGTGAAGGGAGGACCGGGGAGCGGCGCTGACATCCATGCGGCTAGGGTGTGAAGAGAGGACCGGGGAGCGGCGCTGACATCCAATTGGTCGCGGCCGCTATTTAAATGTGCCGCACAAATCAGTGATTGGTCGCGGTCTTGGCCCGCGACCAATCACTGATCTTGCCGCAAAAGTTAAACACTACTGTGACTGTGCTGATTGGTCGCGGACGCTGCCCGCGACCAATCACCGATTTGGGCGCCAAATTTAAATATCGACCGCGACCAATCACCGATCTTGGCTCCACATTTAAACACCGCTGTACTGATTGGTTGCGGAAGCTATTTAAATGTGGCGCCAAAATCGATGATTGGTCGAGCCCAGCGTCAGCGACCAATCAGCACAGCTGTGTTTAAATGTGGGGCCAAGATCGGTGATTGGTCGCGGCCGATATTTAAATTTGGCACCCAAATCGGTGATTGGTCGCGGGCAGCGCCAGCGACCAATCAGCGATTTTTAACACAAATGTCTGGACCTTAGTAACTAGGGATGAGCGGTGTTCGACTAGAACTGTTCGCCAATCTCAAATTCGAGCTGTTTTGGCCGATGTTCGAGTTGTTCGACGAACTCGAACGATTTGCACAAAATTCGGATGTTCGAGCTTATGTTCGATAACTGTTCGTGCACCAAAAGCGTGTCCTGCATGTCTGGCGCTATTTAGAGCACCAATCATGCAGGGATTGTCTGCCACTCACTGTAATGCCACAGCCATGGTGGTTGTGGCATTACAGTGATTGCCCAAATCGATGGGAACAGTGCTCACAGTGAAACATGAAAAGCCGGCAATTCAGCAGCGGCATACACCGGTACCTGAGAATTTAGAACCGAAAGAATAGAGCATCACACATAGATTAGATAGATAGAAACATGTCAGTCACATATATAAGAAGTACAGTGACAGTGTTGGTTACTGTACTTGTCATTTATTGTAAAGGATTTATTAAAAAAAATATTAGTGTTTTCATGCACCGTCTCTTTAAACAAGCCGGCCTGCAATTCAGCAGCGGTACCCGACAAGTTAGAATAGAAGGAATAGAGAATCACACATAGATTAGATAGATAGAAACATGTCAGTCACATATATATGAAGTACAGTGACAGTGTTGATTACTGTACTTGTCATTTAGTGTTAAAATAAAGGATTTATTTAAAAAAAAATTGGCGTGGGGTTCCCCGTAATTTTAGGCTCTATCGGAGGTTAAGCAGATGGGTGGGGCCGATGTTTGAAGCCTGGGAAAGGGGTAATACCCACGGAGCTCCCCAGGCTACTAATATCAGCCCCCAGCTGAATACCTAGCCTTTACTAGCTATTAAAATGGGGGACCCCCAAAAAAATGACGTGGGGTCCCCCCTATTTTAATAGCTAGCAAAGGCTAGGCAGACAGCTGGGGGCTGATATTAATAGCCCAGGAAGGGTGCCATGAATATTGGCCCCCTCCCAGGCTAGAAACACCAGCCGTCAGCCACCCCAGAAATGGCGCATCCATAGGATGCGCCAATTCTGGCACTTAGCCTCGCTCTTCCCACTGCCCTGTAGCGGTGGCAGTGGGGTAATAGGGTTGGGGTTGATGTCAGCTTATAATGCCAGCTGACATCAAGCCCAAGTTAGTAATGGAGAGGCGTCTATAAGACACCCCCATTACTAACCCCATAGTCAAAGTTAAAAAAAAACACAAACACCCAGAATAAAGTCCTTTAATTGAATTAAAGACACAATTCTGTATTGTTCTAAATTAAACCATACTTACCATCACGCCCATTCCAGCTGAAGCCAATGTCTTCTGCAATAAAAATAAAATAATTGCCGGCTGGCTTTTTTAAAGAGAGCGTCTTCTGAGCAGTTTGTCAGCTTTTGGACACCTTTGAAGGTGTTTTCTATGTGTTTCTATGTGTTTTTGTTTGCCTGCCATTGGTTTTAACTGTGTTCGACGGTGTTCTAAGGTGTTCGACGAACAGTTCCTCGAACATCCCGGTGTTCGACGAACCGAACCGAACCCGAACACTACGGGGGTGGCTCAACACTATTAGTAACACCATGCGGCTACTGTGGGGACATCAGCGGCTAGGGTGTCAAGGGAGGACCGGGGAGCGATGCTGCGGGTCGAAATACTTCTGCTGCGAGCAGTCGCTCATCTCCCGGCTTCTCGCAGCGGAAGTAGCCGCACAGGCAGCGGCGCTCCCCGGTCCTCACTAATACGATTCCGCTCACCGATCTTGCCGCCACATTTAAACACTACTTTGATGATTGGTCGCGGACGCCAGCCGCGACCAATCAGCGAGCTTGGTGCCAAATTTAAACAACGCTCTGCTGATTGGTCGCGGAATCCAGCTGCGACCAATCAGCGAGATTGGCGCCAAATTTAAACAACGCTCTGCTGATTGGTCGCGGACTCCAGCCGCGACCAATCAGCGAGATTGGCGCCAAATTTAAACAATTCTCTGCTGATTGGTCGAGGCCGCCGGCCGCGACCAATCAGCGATTTTGGCGCCAAATTTAAACCCCGCTCTGCTAATTGGTCGCGGATGCCGGCCGCGACTAATCAGCATTATTGGCGCCAAATTTAAACCCCGCTCTGCTGATTGGTCGCGGTTGCCGGCCGAGATCAATCAGCAGTATTGGCACCAAATTTAAACACCGCTCTGCTGATTAGTCGCGGTCGCCGTCCGCGACCAATCAGCAATATTGGCGCAAAAGTTAAACACCGCTCTGCTAATTGGTCGCGGTCGCTGTCCGCGATCAATCAGCAGTATTGGCGCCAAATTTAAACCCCGCTCTGCTGATTGGACGCGGTTGCCGGCCGACATCAATCAGAAGTATTGGCGCCAAATTTAAACACCTCTCTGCTGATTAGTTGCGGTCGCCGTCCTCTACCAATCAGCAGTATTGTCGCCAAATTTAAACCCCGCTCTGCTGATTGGTCGCGGTTGCCGGCCATGACCAATCAGCAGTATTGACGCCAAATTTAAACACCGCTCTGCTGATTGGTCGCGGCCGGCGATTGCGACCAATCAGCATTATTGGCGCCAAATTGAAACCCCGCTCTGCTGAATGGTCGCGGTTGCCGGCCGCGACTAATCAGCATTGTTGGCGCCAAATTGCCGGCCGCGACTAATCAGCATTATTGCCGCCAAATTTAAACACCGCTCTGCTGAATGGTCGCGGCCGTGACCAATCACCATTATTGCCGCAAAATTTAAACCCCGCTCCGCTGATTGGTCACGTTCGCTGGCCGCGACCAATCAGCATTATTGGCGCAAAATTTAAACAACGCTCTGCTGATTAGTCGCGACCGCCGGCCGTGACCAATCTGCGATATAGGTGCCAAATTTTAACACCGCTTTGCTGATTGGTCGCGGTTGCCGGCCTCGAGCAATCAGCGATTTTGGCGCCAAATGTAAACACCACTCTGCTGCTTGCGCCTGGTCGGCCGCATACCTATTCTAGAATACCCGATGCATTAGAATCGGGCCACCATCTAGTATATATATATATGTACAGTACTGACCAAAAGTTTGGAGACACCTTCTCGTTTAAAGATTTTTCTGTATTTTCATGACTATGAAAATTTTACGTTCACACTAAAGGCATCAAAACTATGAATTAACACATGTGAAATTATATACTTAACAAAAAAGTGTGAAACAACTGAAAATATGTCTTATATTCTAGGTTCTTCAAAGTAGCCACCTTTTGCTTTGATGACTGCTTTGCTCACTCTTGGCATTCTCTTGATGAGCTACAATTTTCATAGTCATGAAAATACGGAAAAATCTTTAAATGAGAAGGTGTGTACAAACTTTTGGTCTGTACTGTATATATATATATATATATATATATATATATGTATACTAGATGGTGGCCCGATTCTAACGCATCGGGTATTCTAGAATATGTATGCGGCCGACCGGGCGCAATCAGCATAGCGGTGTTTAAATTTGGCACCAAAATTGCTGATTGGTCGCGGTCGGCCACTGCGACCAATCAGCAGAGCGTTGTTTAAATTTGGCGCCAAAATCGCTGATTGTTTGCGGCTGGCGGTCGCGACCAATCAGCAGAGCGTTGTTTAAATTTGGCACCAATCTCGCTGATTGGTTGCAGCTGGCAACCGCGACCAATCAGCAGAGCGTTGTTTAAATTTGATGAAAAAACAAGGGGAAAGGGAAAACGTATGTCAGCTCACCATGTAATAGCCAGACTCATCCAGTCCCAACGAAGTCTTGCAGCGGAGACGCCCAGGTCATGGGCTACCAAGGTTCAAGTAATGAGAAAGCAAGCAAAGATGTCTCCAGCAGGACCAGGGTTGTATATATCTTGTTAAAACTTCACTTTTAGTTACAAATTGTAAAAGCCAAGGATGAGTTACAATGTGAGCAATATAGCGGCTCTTAGGTACAGCACATTCCAACGCGTTTCGGCTAAACCTTATTCATGGAATTCACCTTATTCATGGTTGTTTAAATTTGGCACCAATAATGCTGATTGGTCGCTGCCGGCAGCCGCGACCAATCAGCAGAGGGTTGTTTAAATTTGGCGCCAATCTCGCTGATTGGTCGCGGATGGCGTTTGATACCAATCAGCAGAGCGTTGTTTAAATTTGGCGCCAATCTCGCTGATTGGTCTCGTCTGGCGTCCGCGACCAATCAGCAGAGCGTTGTTTACATTTGGCGCCAAAATCGCTGATTGTTTGCGGCTGGCGGTCGCGACCAATCAGCAGAGCGTTGTTTAAATTTGGCGCCAATCTCGCTGATTGGTTGCGGCTGGAGTCCGCGACCAATCAGCAGAGCGTTGTTTAAATTTGGCGCCAATCTCGCTGAATAGTCACGGCTGGCAGCCGCGACCAATCAGCAGAGCGTTGTTTAAATTTGGCGCCAATCTCGCTGATTGGTCGCGTCTGGCGTCCTTGACCAATCAGCAGAGCGTTGTTTAAATTTGAGGCCAATCTCGATGATTGGTCGCGGCTGGCAGCCGCGACCAATCAGCAGAGCGTTGTTTAAATTTGGCGCCAAGCTCGCTGATTGGTCGCGGCTGGCGCCCGCGACCAATCAGCACAGCGGTGTTTAAATTTTGCGCCAAGATCACTGATTGGTCGGGTGCGGAGACCGCGACCAATCAGCGAATCGTATTGGTGAGGACCGGGTAGCGGAATCGCATTGATGAGGACCGGGGAGCGGAATCATATTGGTGAGGACCGGGGAGCGCCGCTGCCTGTGCGGCTACTTCCGCTGCGAGCAGCTGGGAGATGAGCGACTGCTCGCAGCAGAAGTATGATAATGCCCCGTCTCATGCTGCACATAACACATCTGCATCTCTGGCTGCTATGGGCATAAAAGGGGACAAACTTATGGTGCGGCACCCATGCTCCCCTGACCTCAACCCCATTGAGAAGCTCTGGAACATCATCAAAAGGAGTGTCTATGATGGCGGGAGGCAGTTCACATCTAAGCAACAGCTCTGGGAGGGTATTCTGTCCTCATGCAAAACAATTGCAGCAGAAACCATCCAAAACCTGACAAATTCAATGGACGAGAGAGTTCAGAAGCTCCTTTCGAACAAGCGGTCCTATGTGCAAATGTAACATCACCTAGAATAAAGTTTTGAGTTGAAAACTGTTTGATTTCAGTTTGTAATAACCTGCTAATGCTTATAATTTCAAAAATGACCATTTTTTTGTTCTTTATTAAAATGAAAAGGTTGAAAACTCTGCTGTGCATAATAATTTGGAACATGCATTTTGAGTGGAGTTTGAGTTTTTTATTTTTTTAAAAATATACTGTTATCATAGGCAGTTTGTACAAAAACCTTTCAATTGTACTCTTAATAGTTATTTGACTGGAAAATTACAATGACTGCAATTCATATAGGTAATTTGGGAAAATCTGAGAAAATATTATTTGCATAGTAATTTGGAACACAGTGTAGATCTCTATCCACTCTATTCTACCTTACATCGTTAAAGGTAGTATTATCAAATCCTCCACAAATTTATACCTCCAGGAAATTTAACCTGGGGTGTGATTTAAATTAAGGGGAGTTCAATAGTAAGAAAAATATGATACTTTCCATAAATTAGTAGCAAAATGTTTAAATGACACCTATCATAAAAACAGCCTCCTCCATATCCCCTCAAGCTGTCCTATCCATCACCAAGATAGGTGCATTTTCTGACATTTAGGTAGAAGTAACCTTCAAACAATTTACTTCTAATTTAGATAAAGTACCAGCAAGGTAAATCATGCAAACTCTACATGTGATGTTTGCCTATTAAACAATAGTTGTAATATTTTTTTGCAAAACTTCCATTTTCTCTATGCCTGACCTACACTACTTCATTTTTTTAGTAGGTAGTAGTACATAATGACATGGCCTTCACCTATAACATCCGTACATCTACTGAACTGGGCACCATCAGTCGTATTTAACAGGTCCCAAATACTTAGATGCATCTCAATATGTCTTCTAGAGAGGCTGTCAGGCTTATAAAGTTTACTGGAAGAATATTAACCCCTTACCGACCCAGGGCGTATTAGTACTCCCCAGGCCATCACCCCCGGTTCAGCGGGGAACTCCGCTGCTGAGCGCGCACTAAACCGAGCACATGTCAGCTGATTCTTACAGCCGACATGTGCCCGCAACAGCCGCGGGTGGAATCGTGATCCACTCGCGGCTGTTAACATGTTAAATGCCGCTGTCAATCTCCGACAGCTTCATTTAAAAGCGCCGCGCCGGAAGCGCGTCACTTACCCTGCCCATCTGCGACCCCATCACGTGATCACGGGTAGCCGATGGGTGGTCATGACAACCCTGGGTCTGTAGCTGACACCAGTGGTCGTCATGGGCTGGTCGCTATGAGCGCCACCTAGTGGTGCTTAAAGGCACCACAAAAGAACCCAGCATGGTAAAACTCTTGGTTTTGACCCGTCATAACATACATGGCAAAAATGCATTGTAAACAAATGTAATTTTTAACACCAGTATCTATTAGACAATAAGACATACTTTTTAGCAATGAAAAATCTTGCTAAAAAAAGTATTCTTCTTACAGTTCAGTGGCAGCCTATTCAGAATGAGGAGAATGCTGACAGCATCCTTCCTGATCAATGAGAGAACTGTTCTCTCTGTGCTTGCCCTTCACTGATCTATCTGATTGGTGTGGTACTGGAGAGAAAGATACTGGGACTTGTAAGGAAACTGAATGTTCCTGTTTAGCTGAAGGACCTTTCACATCATGTGATCAGTCAGTCTATTCTATTACCTATCGATACCGCTGTTATATGCATTTACAATAGGGACAGGTGCTGCTAGGTGGTATCATCAGCTCGAGATGATTGTTCATTCTAGTCGCATAAATATCTTCCTTATTGGAGACAGTCCATCAGCATGTCTTTAAGCACAGACACTAATGTAAGAGGCCTCACCTTCATGAGAAGAAAACTTTGCATCATCCAGTTTCCACAGAGCATATTCCATGTATTCCTTGCGAATAAACTTCCCACATAATTGACGAAAACAGACTGGTATCCATAGCGTCCACACATGCCATCAGCATCCTGTGGTTCCTAAATTAAATCTGATGAGTGTTGGTTTCCTGGTATTCAATCTGTTGAAGCTGGCAGAGTTTCTGTAGATGCTGTTTCTTGTTGCTGCTGTATATCCTCTTCGGTCCTCCTCCCAAGGCCGGGCTGGTGGGGTTGGACATGGTAGCATCCGAAACCCGCTGTGTATGCCTCACCTATGGATTGCTGGGTCTGTCTACATGCCTCCCTGGTTGTGGATCCTTTTGGATGGTGTCTGCGAACACCAGTCTCCTGCAGCTTCCCCAGATCTGCTGGGCTGAGTTTTATCCCACTGGTACCACCAAAATGTGAAGACCTGGGGTCTTCCGTGGGCGTAACACTACTCAGACAACACAGGTTGAGGGTAAAACAGTGTGGCAATACTTTATTGAACCACAAAGTGGACAATAAACACACTGAAGAGTCCCAGCAAATACCCAAGATGGTAAAATATTACACAGTCTCACTCTTTCGCTCTGCCCACCTGGGATAGAACAGCTGTGACTTTGGGACTTCCAGGGCCAACTACCTCAACCAGTGGCCCCTCGCTTCTGGCGGGCCCCCCACAGAGAGGAGGTAGCGGCAAGCTTAGGAAGCTAGCAGTCCATCGAGATACAAGGCCAGGAGACCCGAGGGTCCCACCCTGGCCTCACCGAGAGTTTACATGGGGCCAGATGACCGACTGGTCCAAATCTGTCTTCTCCGAATGTCTCCATGGGTTCCAGGCGACTGGACGGTTCCTTCTGGCAACCCCAAACACCATATCCATGGGGCCAGGTGAATTTCTTGTCCTAAACTGGTCTCCCTAAATGTATCAATGGGTTCTCTGATGCTGGAATCATGTAGAATCCTAATCTGTGTCTCTTTGGGTAAAGCCATCCTTCCAAGCTGATAGTCTCAGAGAGTCTGATCCTTGACTCTCCCTGTAAAGTGCCTTGTTAATTTCTGTTCCAAGTCTCTTTTCAGCAGGATAGATAAACCCTTTTTCTATTTACCTATAAAGGTCATCAGTCACAGGTCGGGGTTTGAGGTAAAGGTGCAGGGCTCACCAGGTCTCATTGTTTGAGCTAATTCATTTACATAGCTGGTATAGCAGGGTCTCTTTAAATTTAATATTCAGCTGACTTAGTATAATATGCAATTAGCATAGTAGCAAACATCATTGTTTCCAAACCCAAGAGGAGACATCAATCAGGGTTATACAAATAATCTTATGTCCTTCTTGAAATACATTTACAAGTCAACAGAGTCGCAAAGATAATAGTGTATTTCTCTTGACTTAACAAATCTAATCGTCTGGCTTATTAAGATTATAGGCTGTATCGTCACATTGCTCCCCCAATCTTAATTAGCCAGACATGATAGGATCCCAATCATCCTTCTCCACTTATTGGAGACAGTCCATCAGCATGTCTTTAAGCACAGACACTAATGTAAGAGGTCTCACCTTCATGAGAAGAAAACTTTGCATCATTCAGTTTCCACAGAGCATATTCCATGTCTTCCTTACGAATAAACTCCACACATAATTGACGAAAACAGACTGGTATCCATAGTGTCCACACATGCCATCCACAGCATCCTGTGGTTCCTAAATTAAATCTGATGAGTGTCGGTGTCTTGGTATTCAATCTGTTGAAGCTGGCAGAGTTCCTGTAGATGCTGTTTCTTGTTGCTGCTGTATATCCTCTTCGGTCCTCCTCCCAAGGCCGGGCTGGTGGGGTTGGACATGGTAGCATCCGAAACCCGCTGTGTATGCCTCACCTATGGTTTACTGGGTCTGTCTACATGCCTCCTTGGTTGTGGATCCTTTTGGACGGGTCTCCTGCAGCTTCCCCAGTTCTGCTGGGCTGAGTTTTATCCTACTGTTACCACCAAAATGTGAAGACCTGGGGTCTTCCGTGGGCGTAACACTACTCAGACAACACAGGGTGAGGGTAAAACAGTGTGGCAATACTTTATTGAACCACAAAGTGGATAATAAACACACAGAACAGTCCCAGCAAATACCCAAGATGGTACAACATTACGCAGTCTCACTCTTCTGCTCTGCCTACCTGGGATAGAAAAACTGTGACCTTGGGACTTCCAGGGCCAATTACCTCTACCAGTGGCCCCCCGCTTCTGGTGGGCCCCCACAGAGAGAAAGTAGCAGCAAGCTTAGGAAGCTAGCAGTCCATTGAGGTACAAGGGCAGGAAACCCGAGGGTCCCACCCTGGCCTCCGAGAGTTTATGACTCGCCCCCTGGGCAGTGGGGTACTCGGTAGCCAGGCTGGTCGATGCTGGGGGATGTCACGGTGGAAGTGACCCGGTCCGTGACCCAAGGCGGTCAATGAAAAGGGGATTGATTAAATAAAAGGGAATTTAAAGTTATTTTAATGTTCGTGACGCCACCTGTGGTATGCGGCTATATAGGGCCACCGCTGCGGTGCAGATCCTCTGGAGCTGGTGATGACGCAGCAGAGTTGGTTCAGCTCTCCACAGGTAGAGCTTAGCTCCAGGGCAGTGTAGTAGTGGTTTGATGAGGTAGATGTTGCTGTGCAATGTAGTGTTTGTGATGACGCAGGTAATAACTCTAGGACACAGTGGGGTGCAGTCTTCAAGGTTTACTCACAATTATCATGTTGCTCCTGGTTACAACGGCCAAATTATCACTACCCATGTCGTTCTGCGTTCACCGAGGCAGGGGTTCAGCAAACTCCCAGGTATCCCGGGAGTACTTGACGGGACCCCGTGTTGTGTGCCTTTCACAGTCATATTCCTGCGCTGGCTCTCACCCTCCTGCCCTGCGCCTTGCAACCAGTGTCCCAAGCCAGTAACCTCAGATCTTGGCGGGCAACCTGGAGTTCCCTGGATCCTGTGCGGCTACCTTTTCGGTGATTAGTTGCGGCTGTGGGCAACTACACCCTGAAAGTGTAGAAGCCTCCGGTTTCTAGCTGAATGTTGTAATTCCCACTAGTTAGAGGCCGGTCCCCTTTGCGGCCTGATCCCTCCACGTCCTGCTAGATTAGGGCGTACCGGTGGCCTCCTGCACTTCCCGTACCCCTGGGATCCCCTCTGTCTCTCTGGAGCCTTCCTCTCTGCTCCTCTCTTCTCTTCAGTCTCACCTCCTGGGCCTCTCTCACTCAGGCCCGCTCCTACTGAGCAGAGCTCCTGCTCCTCTCACCGTCCACACTCTCTATTCTCCCAAGATGGCTCCCCTTTTTATACCACTGCTGAAGTGCTCCCCTGAGCTTCTTCCTCCACCCACACCCACTACATGGTTCCACCCTCCAGCCAGGGACCAGGGACTGTGTTCTCCCTTAGGAGCAATATCGCCCTGACCTCCTGAAGTGTAATGGATGCAAGTGTGTGGGTCCCGGGCAGTACTCCTTCCTTACCTGAGAGTGAGACACCACACCTCTGGGTGAGATGCAGTACCTCTGTGGCAACTAAAGCCACAGGGGCGCCACATTTACATGGGGCCAGATGACTGGCTGGTCCCAATCTGGCTTTTCCGAATGTCTCCATGGGTTCCAGGCGACCGGACGGTCCCTCCTGGCAACCACAAACAACATATCCATCTGGCCAGGTGACTTCATTATCCCAACCTGGTCTTCCCAAACGTATCCATGGGCTCTCTGATGGTTAATGGAGCAGATCCTTATCTTTCCAGTCAGGGCTATATACCCTTAGGCTAGAATCCAAATCTGTGTCTCTTTGGGTAAAGCCATCCTTCCAAGCTGATGGTCTCAGAGAGTCTGATCCTTGACTCTCCCTGTAAAGTGTCTTGTTAATTTCTGTTCCAAGTCTCTTTTCAGCAGGATAGACAAACCCTTTTACCATTTATCTATAAAGGTCATCAGTCACAGGTCGGGGTTAGAGGTAAAGGTGCAGGGTTCACCTGGTCTCATTGTTTGAGCTAATCAATTTACATAGCAGGGGCTCTTTAAATCAACAGTCAGCTGACTTATTTTAATATGCAATTAGCATAGTAGCAAACATCATTGTTTCCAAACCCAAGAGGAGACATAAATCAGGGTTATAGAAATAATCGTATGTCCTTCTTGAAATACATTTACAAGTCAACAGAAACTCAAAGATAATAGTGTATTTCTCTTGACTTAACAAATCTAATTGTCTGGCTTATTAAGATTATAGGTTGTATTGTCACAGAGCACTTCTTCGGGTTTATGGTAAAGCCAGCCTTCCTCACCGCAACCAGTACCACCTGGACCTTCTGTAGGTGACTTCCCCAATCTGGGTTGAAGATCACAATGTTGTCTAGGTAAGTAGCAGCGTCCATCTCGTGTTAGGCTAGGATCCGGTCCATTGCCTTCTGAAAGGTAGCTGGGGCTCCCTGCTCACCAAACGTCATCCTGTTGTACTGAAAACACCCGTTGGGTGTAGAGAAAGCAGTCTTCTGCTAAGCACTTGGAGACAGGAGAATTTTCCAGTACCCTTTTGTTAGGTCCAGGGTGGTGATATATCTGGCTAGCCCTAGCCTTTCAATAAATTTATCGACCCGGGGCATCGGATATGCGTCGAATTTAGACACTTCATTTAACTTTCTGTAGCCATTACAGAACCGCCATTCTCCGTCCGCCTTCCGCACAAGAACAGTGGGGCTGGACCAGCCGCTCTTTGATTCCTCGATGATGCCCAGGTTCAACAATCTCCGCAACTCCTTGGAGATCACATCGCGCAGGGCTTCGGGGATTCGACATGGCCTCTGGTTCACCCATATGCGGTTATGTCAAGATCTCATGCTCCACAACCTGAATACATCCTGGCAACTCCGAAAACAGGTCTCAGTTTCGCTGATTCAGTTCTCGGCACTGTTGCTTTTGGGCCAGTGACAGTGTCTCTGCAACTGTGACATCCTCGACTCTGGCTTCAGAATTGGCCCCCAGACAGGTAGCTTATACAGGTTCCCTGTCTCACAATGGTTTAAGCAGGTTGATGTGATATTTCTGGTACGGCTTCCTTGTCCCTGGATGGTGGACTTTATAGTTGACGTCACTCAACTTCTCTACCACCTCATATGTCCCTTGCCACTTGCCCAGAAATGTACTTTTGACTGTCGGTACTAACACGAATACCCGGTCTCCAGTGCTAAATTGTCTCAGCTTTGCAGCCCGATTGTAAAACCTTACCTGGGCTTCTTGTGCTTGGAGGAGGCTCTCCTTCACAATCGGCATCATCTTCTCAATCCGGTCCTGCATCTGGGTCACATGCTCGATGATGCTCCTGTGGGGTGTAACCTCTGCTTCCCAGATCTCCTTTGCTATATCCAGAAGTCCCCGAGAGTGCCATCTGTATAGCAGCGCAAACAGTGAGAATCCCGTAGAGATCTGGGCAACTTCCTGATGGAGAACAGCAGGTTCGGCAGTAGGCAATCCCAATCTTGCCCATCCGTCTCCACAACCTTTTTCAGCATAGACTTCAAGGTCTTGTTAAATCTCTCCACTAGGCCGTCCATCTGCGGATGGTATGCTAACGTCCAGGACAGGCAGTAATTAACAATCTCTCTGTGACATCCAGGTCAGTAGAACCTCTGCAGGACCCGCTCCCGAGTTTTGTCTACTCCCAGATGCCCACCCAAGATATGAGAATGGGCCAGGTCTAATACCTTACACCTATAGGGACCCGGCACCACCAACTGCTCTACCACTTCCCCTCTCGGTTTAGTGACTCGATAAAGGAGTTCCTCATTTAGTGTAAAATATGGGAACATGGTGTCAGCCCCCAGCTCTTGAGCAACCCCATTTATTACAGACACAGTATCAAATGCATTTTTCAATGTGTGATCCTGCATCTGTGCAGTACCAGAAATCCCCACAGAAACCCCCAACTCAGGAATCTCGGCCTTTTGCGTCACCGTCTCATCCTCGTCACCGGCAAGGACACACGGGAAATTCATCAGTCTCTGACTGTGATGGGGATGCATCATGGCTTAACCGGCTCCTGTTTGAGTCACTTGGTACCCCTGCTTTCCGCCATAAGTCCCAGAACAGGCTAAAGTCCCACCTTATTATTATCGGGTGGAGCCGGTCCTTAAGAGTGACTCAGCCCCACAGTCAGTTTGCATAGTCACTCTGGCAAAAGGGTAATCCTTGGTGTGCCCGTAAATGCATCGTACCCCCACATTTTTCCCAGGGATCAACTGGTGTGGGAGTGTGGCCCTTATCAGACTCACCAGGTCTCTGAGTCCAAGAGTCTTGACACAAGTGCCCCATTTATGGTCATGGGACATGCCTTTGGCCCCTCACTGGGCTGATAGTCCACACTGCAGGCAGGGTAGGCATAGTACGAACACCGGCGTCCCAGGCTACAGTCCATCTGTTCTGTGGTTAGGGTGCAGCTGGCGTCTGTATGGCCTGGACCATGACTTTCCAGCATATAACATCCCCTGCAGGAACCTTCAGCATTACCTCCCCCTTTTGACCTTGGACTGCCTACACCTTTTTGGGCCTCCTCTCCCTGGTGAGACCCCCAGTATGGAGTGGGCTGCTTTCCCTTGGAACCCTTGGCCCCCTGATACCTCTTGACCAGTCCAACCAGTTCATCAGTGTTCTGGGGATCACCCTGGGCAACCCAAGTCTGTGCTGACCTTGGCAGGGAATGCACAAACCGGTCCATAACCACTCACTCTACCATCTGCGCAGGGGTAGAGGACTCTGGCTGCAACCATTTTTGGATCAGGTGCAGTAAGTCAAACATTTGGAAGCGAGGGGTTTTCTCATGGTGATACACCCAGTGGTGGACCCACTGCACCCTGACAGTGATCGTCACCTCCAAGCATGCCAAAATTTCCGTTTTCAATTTTCAATACTCCTTGGCGTCTTGCGAGGCCAAATCATAGTAAGCCTTCTGGGGCTCCCCCTTCAAGTATGGCGCCAGCACCTCTGCCCATTGCTCTGGTGGAAGTTTCTCCCTCTCAGCAACCCTCTCAAATACCGTCAGAAAGGCTTCTACGCCGTCACCCGGGGACATTTTCTGCAAAGCTCCCTTTAACGCCTTCCGGATGGAAAAGTCGTCCACTGACCTTAGAGTTGCAGCTATCACCGTGCCACAATTCGCCTAAGTGAGCAAATCAATTTGCTGCTGTTGTTGTCGGCACTGGGACTGTTGCTGCTGCTATAGCTAGAGTTGCTGCATAAGTAGCTTAGTAGTCTCCTGCTGCGCCATCTGTTGCTGCTGCTGCTGCTCCCTGTTCTGCTGTAGCTGCTGCAAGTGCTGCTGGTGCTGCTGCTACAATGCTTGCACCAGATGCTTAATTAGGTCCTCCATTTTGTCTGGCGTCGCTTGCTGGCTTATGGCAGACTTCACCCAGGACATGCAGCACCTCTTGTAGCAGTCACCCATTTTCGCTGGGAACGCTGCCCGCAATTCTAACACCACCTGTGGTAGAACAGCTTGCTCGGCTGTACACAGAGGTAGACACAGAACACTGTCTCTTTAAGTTTCAGATTGGTTTATTAAAAATGTCATAAACCAATCTAGAGTTTATAAAGTAAACACAGCCCATTCGGCATAATGGCAGCACAGTCCGTATATCGACTGGGGTCCAGCCACTCAGGGTTAACCACACACGGCTCAGTTTTAGCACAACAAATGCAAGCTCCTCTCTGGAGCAAGCCTCTCCAGATACGGAATCCCACCTGGAAAAAAACGCTGGCTATTTATAGCCCAGACTACACTTTGGGGTGGAGATATGGTGAATGGCCTCCCACCTGCACTATGGCCATTCACAAAAAAACAAGCCCTTTTTTAAAATATCTGATTAACCATCTCAGCACATAATAGGCTGGAGAAGACTTCCAGGTTTCACATCACTTAAGCTAATAGCCTCAGTGAAGCGTATCTCCCTTCCAGTACTCTGCCAGTGACTTTGTCACACTAGGTATAGGGCATAAAGTAGGAGGGGTGAGGGTAAGGATACACTATCCTTAAAACAATGCACCCTATTACTCACCCTACCTTGCTTTTTTAATTAATATAAATAACGATTATCTTTTGTTTCTGGGGGGTTTTCTCACTCTTGTAAGACTTTTCATATTACCCAGATATGGAGTTTGGCCTCTGTACATGTTGGGGAGGAGTTAAAGGGGTTGTCTTCTTTGAAAAAAGATTTTTAGGTAAGTTTACATTTGAAATACCCTATTAAAAAAAACTAAGGGAACACAAAGTAAATCACACATCGGATTTCAATCAATAAAAGATTTATCTTAAAAATCTTTACTGATATACATTGTGTAGTTCATGGAGGACAAAATTACATATGAAATCATCAACAAGTTGAGAGCTAGATTACAAAACTATCCCCAAAATCAAAGTAAAACATTGAAATCACAGACAGATCCAATATGTGTGAATTTCATCACGGCAATTCATAATGTGACTTGTGGCCCCCATGTGTCTGTGTGCACTCACGACACATATCCCTGAGAGGATGGAGAATGGTGTCCTGGACTACCGCTTGCAAATCCATGCTTTTTGGAGGGTTTTCTTGCTGTTTTCTCCACTGCATTGGTTGTCACTTTCATTTGCATTAACGTAGGTGAAATTGACTACCAATCGCTTATGCGATTCTTACCAGGACAGATCAATATCCCTAAAGATTAATTGATTTAGGTTTATACTGTGATACTTACTGTAGGTGTTTCCTTATTTTTTATTTCAGCAGTGCATATAGAGCTTATGTACTGTATATACTATTATTAGCAAAGCTCTACTGATGTCTCATTGTCAGTGCTGTTTCTGGGTCTTGGTAGTTTCACTACTGCATTCGGTTTAACAAATGAGAGAGGTTTCTGTGTCAAAGTATGAGCAGTCATTTGTATGGAGCAGTGTATGACTGCTTTGTTCCACAGTTAAAGGGGTTGTCCACTACTCGGATAACCCCTTCTCAATCCTTATGTTTCCCTCTTGTACAATGATAATATCTATACTCATCCCCAGTGCCGACGCCGTTACAGTAACTTGTTATGTCACGCAATCCCTGTGGCCAATAAGCACTGGCTTCACTCTCCTCTCCTACGGACGTAATTAATATCCAAAGGAAGTGAGAGCTGAGGCTCTCTCACTTCCTCCGATTGTATATGATTCGTCCAAAAGTGTGGAGAGTGAAGTCAGTGCTGTTTGGCCCCACGGATCCCATAACATAACATTGTCATGCAATCCCTGGGAGAGCCACTGCCAACATCGATGAAACTGTGCTGGCACCAGAGGTGAGTATACTGTGGATGTTATTACTTTACAAGGGGGAAACATAGGGATTGAGAAGGGGTTGTGCTAGTAGTGGACAACCCCTTTAAACCAGCCCCCTTCTCTGTCACAAATGACTCAACAAAGAAGGTTTCTGGCTTATCTATTGAAAAGAATCCGCAAGCCTCCATCATACAAAGGACATCGGCGAAGCTTTGATAATGAAAGTATATAAGTAAGTCGTATATATTTTAATTTTAACCCCTTATCACAAATGGATGTGCCTGTACGACCTGGAGTGGAGGGCACAGGAGTAATAAAAAGTGATAAAAATGTTGTATATATTCCAAAATGGAATAAATAAAATCACACAAAAAATAAGCCATCACACAGCTCCATTGCTAGAAAAAGAAAAAGTTTTGGGTCTTAAAAAATGACCACAAAACAGTTTTTTTTTTCAAAATTCAGAATTTTATTACGCCACTAAAATAATTAAAAAAAAGCTGTACAAGTTTATTATTGCCATATTTGTACTGCCTTGAAGAATCATGTTGCCAGGTCATTCTTACTATATACCCTATTTTTCGGACTTTAAGACGCACTGGACCATAAGACGCTCCTAGGTTTTAGAGGAGGAAAATAAAAAATAAAAAAATGTAAGCAAAAAATGTGGTGATGATGCACTTTTAAGGGGGAGGGGGTCTTCTGCTGACACTGGTATAGGGGTAATGTCCCCCAATTCTGACAATGTCCCCCATCCTGGTATATATGCCCCCCCCTTCCTTTAATACGTGATCCCCATCCTGGTATGCCTGGCACCCCTCCATCCTGGTATGCATGGCACCCCTCATACCCAATCCTGGTATGCATGGCACCCCTCATCCCCAATCGTGGTATGCATGGATCCCTCATCCTTATCCTGGTATGCATGGCACCCCTCATCTCAAATCCTGGTATGCATGGCACAGTAATCCCCATCCTGGTATGCATGGCACCCCTCATCCCTGTCCTGCTATGCATGGCACCCCTCATCCCCAATCCTGATATGCATGGCACCCCTCATCCTTATCCTGGTATGCATGGCACCCCTCATCCCTATCCTGGTATGCATGGCATTCCTCATCCCTATCCTGGTATGCATGGCACCCCTCATCTTTATCCTGTTATGCATGGCACCCCTAATCCCTGTCCTGGTATACATGGCACCCCTCATCCCTGTCCTGGTATGCATGGCCCCCTCATCTTTATTCTGTTATGCATGGCACCCCTAATGCCTGTCATGGTATGCATGGCACCCCTAATCCCTGTCCTGGTATGCATGGTCCCCCTAATCCCCATCAAGCTGCACATACAAAAAAACCCACTCCTACTCACCTTTCTTCTCTCCTCCAGCGCTGCATCATGTCTGCCTGCACTGATCTCTCCATGTGAGCTGCGAATGACATCACTACCATGCGCGGCTCACAAGGAGAGATCAGCTGCCGGAAGTCACTGCTCCCCACGCCCACTGGGAGTGGGGAGGGGGTGAATATTCATGCCCTTTAATGAGCGGGCACACGAGATAGCCGGCAGCAGCAGGAGTCGCAGGCTCCGCTGTGTGCCGGCTATGAAGGAGAGTGAAGTCACTGCTCCCCGCGCACACAGTCCCGGTGTGGGGAGCATTGACTTCCGGCAGCTGATCTCTCCTTGTGAGCCGCGCATGGTAGTGACGTCATGCGCAGCTCACATGGAGAGATCAGTGCAGGCAGACAGGACGCTGCGCTGGAGGAGAGAAGAAAGGTGAGCAGTGAATATTCATTTTCTTTAGCCGCAGGGACAGTGTAGGCTGCAACGGGTAGCTGCTGCCTCCTGTGCCCCGCTCTTCCACCGCTACCTCTCCCCCCACACCCCATATATATATATACACCCCCCCAACATTCAGACTATAAGACGCACCCCCCATTTTCCTCCAAAATTTTGGAGGAAAAAAGTGCGTCTTATGGTCTGAAAAATACCATAATTTATACCCTAAAAACAAGACTGAAAAAAAAAATTGTGGAATTGCATTTTGTCCTGCTTGAAATAGTTTTTTTTCATTTTTCAGTACATTATATATACAGTACAGACCAAAAGTTTGGACACGCCTTCTCATTTAAAGATTTTTCTGTATTTTCATGACTATGAAAATTGTACATTCACACTGAAGGCATCAAAACTATGAATTAACACATGTGGAATTATATACTTAACAAAAAAGTGTGAAACAACTGAAAATATGTCTTATATTCTAGGTTCTTCAAAGTAGCCACCTTTTGCTTTGATGACTGCTTTGCACACTCTTGGCATTGGCACTGTTTTCTTTCTTTTTGTGCCAGTACTCTTTTAGGTTCCTGCATCTACTGTCTCTGACCACTAGATGGTAGCATCTGATTGCAAATGTTTCACCGTAAATTCCTATTATATGAGTCACTGCACTCCTCTTACACACAGACAAATTAAGGCCCCTATGCAAGAACAATAAATGGCGCCCTTTGCAGTTCAACAGCTCATCATAGCTATTGTATATGGATTCCATATGAATGCTTAAAAAAAGTAGGGACATAACGAGTTACAGTAGGCCTCACAGTAGTCTGTTGTATCATAGTACTGATTCCTACAAGACAGGGCCATAATATGGCCACATGCATGAGCCTTTAATGCTGTTATCTTCTTCCATATTATGAAATTGCTGCAAATCTGCTGTCAATCTGTCAAGTAAATTCTCTTCCGAGAGCTGTGTGTATGATATCATTAGAGGGCACTTTACCTTCTTTATGCTAATAGACTTAAAAACAGCAAAATAATTGTTTCCATATTTTAATAAAACATCTTCCCAGGAAGAAGAGAAAAGCTTTGACACAGGTGAAATTGTAATTATCAATTTTTTTTTTAGAATCAGCAGAAAATCAGTGGAACATCTGCTTACCACTAATTCTCCAAAGTCAGGAATACACAACGCACACAATACCAATGTAACACAGCTGACCGATTAGAGATAATGAGCGCTCCACTGATTACGTTTATATACCCAGAATAATGAGAACTTCATTGTGCCAGCTGCCAAACCACAGACGCTTCGAAGGAACACACAGAAAGAAACTTTGCTAATATTAAAGTGTAACTGTCATTTTAAATATTACAGGCACTGCATTCTGTTTCTGATTTGTGTGGGTTCATGCCATGAGACCTCCACCGAGTAGTCAAAACACCGCTCTGAAGTCCGCAGCTCCCTCATGAGCTGAGAGCACAGAGCTGTGTATGGGCTCAATATTAAGTCTACTCGGCTCTATGAGAGTGAATGTATAACCCGATTCTCATCACCTGCCTAATACAATCCCAACAGTGAAACATGGTGGTGATTCTCGGCAGGCCAGTCTGTTCTTCACAGCCAGCTGACGTTCTGAGTGCTAACACAGTGGAGTGTAGAGAGATGCGCTTTGCACAATCTTCACAGGTTACAAACCTGTAAGGCTATATTCACGCATTGTGTTTTTGCTGCATTTTTTTCCGCAGGCAAAACCTGCTCTCTTGGCAGTAGAAAAGCAGTGTCAAAATAGCAGGTTTTGCTGAGTTTTTTTCTGCGTTTTTGTCAGGGTACATTTGTCTCTTGTGCATGCTGATATAGTTTAGTGCATAAAAAGAAACATGATTCAACTTCCTCAGGTTTTTGCACCAAAAATACAGCAAAACTTGATACCTGCATTTTTGCTGCAATTTTGCACTACCCATTGCTTTCTATGGATGAAAAATGCTTAAAGAAGTGACATGCTGCAGTTTGCAAAAACGCAGCTCTTTGATAGAGATGAGCGGTGTTCGACTAGAACTGTTCGCCAATCTCAAATTCGAGCTGTTTTGGGCGGTGTTCGAGTTGTTCCACGAACCCGAACGATTTGCAAAAAATTTGGCTGTTCGAGGTTATGTTCGATAACTGTTCGTGCACCAAAAGCGTGTCCTGCATGTCTGGCGCTATTTAGAGCACCAATCATGCAGGGATTGTCTGCCACTCACTGTAATGCCACAGCCATGGTGGTTGTGGCATTACAGTGATTGCCCAAATCGATGGGAACAGTGCTCACAGTGAAACATGGAAAGCCGGCAATTCAGCAGCGGCATACACCGGTACCCGACAATTTAGAACAGAAAGAATAGAGCTTCACATATAGATTAGATAGATAGAAACAAGTCAGTCACATATATATGAAGTACAGTGACAGTGTTGGTTACTGTACTTGTCATTTAGTGTAAAGGATTTATTAAAAAAAATAATAGTGTTTTCATTCACCGTCTCTTTAAAAAAGCCGGCCGGCATTTCAGCAGCGGTACCCGACAATTTATAACAGAAAGAATAGAGCATCACACATAGATTAGATAGATAGAAACATGTCAGTCACATATATATGAAGTACAGTGACAGTGTTGATTACTGTCCTTGTCATTTAGTGTTAAAATAAAGGATTTATTTAAAAAAAAATTGGCTTGGGGTTCCCCATAATTTTAGTCTCTAGCGGAGGTTAAGCAGATGGCTGGGGCAGATGTTTGAAGCCTGGGAAGGGGGTAATACCCACGGAGCTTCCCAGGCTACTAATATCAGCCCCCAGCTGAATACCTAGCCTTTACTAGCTACTAAAATGGGGGACCCCCCAAAAAATGACGTGGGGTCCCCCCTATTTTAATAACTAGCTAGCAAAGGCTAGGCAGACAGCTGGGGGCTGATATTAATAGCCCAGGAAGGGTGCCATGAATATTGGCCCCCTCCCAGGCTAGAAACACCAGCCGTCAGCCACCCCAGAAATGGCGCATCCATAGGATGCGCCAATTCTGGCACTTAGCCTCGCTCTTCCCACTGCCCTGTAGCGGTGGCAGTGGGGTAATAGGGTTGGGGTTGATGTCAGCTTATAATGCCAGCTGACATCAAGCCCAGGTTAGTAATGGAGAGGCGTCTATAAGACACCCCCATTACTAACCCCATAGTCAAAGTTAAAAAAAAACACAAACACCAAGAATAAAGTCCTTTAATTGAAATAAACACACAATTCTTTATAGTTCTAAATTAAACCATACTTACCATCACGCCCATTCCAGCTGAAGCCCACGATCTCCTGCAATAAAAGTAAAATAATAAAGCAACCTCAACCTTACCTTTCCATGGTTCCCACGACAGCTTCAGCTCTGCTACATCGAGATGACAGGCTGGACGGCAGCAGAAAGCTGCCATCCAGCCTGTCATCCCGCCGACACTGAGAAGCGCAGGCATGCTTGCGCTCCTCAGTGTCTCGCTGTGACGGCATCCAGATGAGCCGAGTTCATGTCCAATGAACTCGGCTCACCTCATGCACGTCACTGGCAGCGTGGGAAAATTCTCCTGCACTCAGCGCTTCAGCGTGAGAATTCTCCCACGCTGTCAGTGACGTACATGAGGTGAGCTGAGTTCATTGGACATGAGCTCACCTCATGCACGTCACTGACAGCGTGGGAAAATTCTCCTGCACTCAGCGCTTCAGCCTGAGAATTCTCCCACGCTGTCAGTGACGTACATGAGGTGAGCTGAGTTCATTGGACATGAGCTCACCTCATGCACGTCACTGACAGCGTGGGAAAATTCTCACGCTGAAGCGCTGAGTGCAGGAGAATTTTCCCACGTTGTCAGTGACGTACATGAGGTGAGCTGAGTTCATTGGATATGAGCTCACCTCATGCACGTCACTGACAGCCTGGGAAAATTCTCACGCTGAAGCGCTGAGTGCAGGAGAATTTTCCCACGCTGTCAGTGACGTGCATGAGGTGAGCTGAGTTCATTGGACATGACCTCGGCTCATCTTTATGCCGTCACAGCCAGACACTAAGGAGCGCAAGCATGCCTGCGCTTCTCAGTGTGTGCGGCATGGCAAGCTGGATGGCAGCGTTCTGCTGTGGTCCAGCCTGTCATCTCGATGTAGCAGAGCTGGAGCTGTCCTGGGAACCATCGAAAGGTAAGGATGATGTTGCTTTATTATTTTTCTTTTATTGCAGAAGATCGTTGGCTTCAGCTGGAATGGGCGTGATGGTAAGTATGGTTTAATTTAGAACAATAAAGAATTGTGTGTTTATTTCAATTAAAGGACTTTATTCTAGGTGTTTGTGTTTTTTTTTAACTTTGACTATGGGGTTAGTAACGGGGGTGTCTTATAG
The DNA here is from genome assembly GCF_046119375.1 of Phyllobates terribilis. NCBI lineage: Eukaryota > Metazoa > Chordata > Amphibia > Anura > Dendrobatidae > Phyllobates > Phyllobates terribilis. Next base: position 127,936,290 of record NW_027362770.1, on the reverse strand, counting down.
ACGCCTCTCCATTACTAACCTGGGCTTGATGTCAGCAGGCATTATAAGCTGACATCAACCCCAACCCTATTACTCCACTGCCACCGCTACAGGGCAGTGGGAAGAGCGGGGCTAAGTGCCAGAATTGGCGCATCCTATGGATGCGCCATTTCCAGGTCGGCTGACGGCTGGTGTTTCTAGCCTGGGAGGGGGCCAATATTCATGGCACCCTTCCTGGGCTATTAATATCAGCCCCCAGCTGTCTGCCTAGCCTTTGCTAGCTATTAAAATAGGGGGGACCCCACGTCATTTTTTTGGGGGGGTCCCCCATTTTAATAGCTAGTAAAGGCTAGGTATTCAGCTGGGGGCTGATATTAGTAGCCTGGGAAGCTCCATGGGTATTACCCCCTTCCCTGGCTTCAAACATCTGCCCCAGCCGTCTGCTTAACCTCCGCTAGAGACTAAAATTACGGGGAACCCCACGCCAATTTTTTTTTTAATAAATCCTTTATTTTAACACTAAATGACAAGTACAGTAACCAACACTGTCACTGTACTTCTTATATATGTGACTGACATGTTTCTATCTATCTAATCTATGTGTGATGCTCTATCTTTCTGTTCTAAATTGTCGGGTACCGCTGCTGAATTGCCGGCCGGCTTTTTTAAAGAGACGGTGCATGAAAACACTAATATTTTTTTAAATAAATCCTTTACACTAAATGACAAGTACAGTAACCAACACTGTCACTGTACTTATTATATATGTGACTGACATGTTTCTATCTATCTAATCTATGTGTGAAGCTCTATTCTTTCTGTTCTAAATAGACGGGTGCCGCTGCTGAATTGCCGGCCGGCTTTTTTAAAGAGACGGTGCATGAAAACACTAACATTTTTTTTAATAAATCCTTTACACTAAATGACAAGTACAGTAACCAACACTGTCACTGTACTTCTTATATATGTGACTGACATGTTTCTATCTATCTAATCTATGTGTGATGCTCTATTCCTTCTTGTCTAAATTGTCGGGTACCGGTGTATGCCGCTGCTGAATTGCCGGCCGGCTTTTTTAAAGAGAGCGTATTCTGAGCAGTTTGTCAGCTTTTGGACACCTTTGAAGGTGTTTTCTATGTGTTTCTATGTGTTTTTGTTTGCCTGCCATTGGTTTTAACGGTGTTCAATGGTGTTCTAAGGTGTTCGACGAACAGTTCGACGAACAGTTCCTCGAACATCCCGGTGTTCGACGAACCGAACCGAACCCGAACACTACGGGGGTGGCTCAACACTACTCTTTGACAAAACAGTCAGGAAAAAAAACCAAAGTTTGTGCATGAGATTTCTGAAATCTCAGACTTTGTTGGTACTGTAAAACGCAGCAGAAAATTTGCAGAAAAAACGCTGCAAAAACGCAACGTGTGAACATAGCCTAAAGTTTGCCCAGTTTCTGATCAGGGGATTTTATCCACGATGTTGATATTTTGGCAAACGGACAAAGGTTGTCTTTATACACTGCTCAAAAAAATAAAGGGAACACTCAAATAACACATCCTAGATCTGAATGAATGAAATATTCTTGTTGAATACTTTGTTCTGTACAAAGTTGAATGTGCTGACAACAAAATCATACAAAAATCATCAATGGAAATCAAATTTATTAACCAATGGAGGCCTGGATTTGAAGTCACCCCCAAAATTAAAGTGGAAAAACACACTACAGGCTGATCCAACTTTGATGTAATGTCCTTAAAACTAGTCAAAATGAGGCTCAGTATTGTGTTTGGCCTCCACGTGCCTGTATGACCTCCCTACAACGCCTGGGCATGCTCCTGATGAGGTTGCGGATGGTCTCCTGTGGGATCTCCTCCTGGATGGCACATCAATGCTAGCTGTGGCAAGAAGGTTTGCTGTGTCTGTCAGTGTAGTGTCCATAGGCTGGAGGAGCTACCAGGAGACAGGCCAGTACACTAGGAGACGTGGAGAGGGCCGTAGGAGGGCAACAACCCAGCAGCAGGACCGCTACCTCTGCCTTTGTGCAAGTAGGAACAGAAGGAGAACTGCCAGAGCCCTGCAAAATGACCTCCAGCAGGCCACAAATTTGCATGTGTCTGCACAAACGGTTAGAAACCGACTCCATGAGGGTGGTATGAGGGCCCGACGTCCACAGATGGGGGTTGTGCTCACAGCCCAACACCATGCCGAACGCTTGGCATTTGCCACAGAACACCAGGATTGACAAAGTCGCTACTGGCGCCCTGTGCTCTTCACAGATGAAAGCAGGTTCACACTGAGCACATGTGACAGACGTGACAGAGTCTGGAGACGCCGTGGAGAGCGATCTGCTGCCTGCAACATCCTTCAGCATGACAGGTTTGGCAGTGGGTCAGTAATGGTGTGGGGTGGCATTTCTTTGGAGTGCCACACAGCCCACCATGTGCTCGCCAGAGGTAGCCTGACTGCCATTAGGTACCGAGATGAGATCCTCAGACCCCTTGTGAGACCATATGCTGGTGCGGTTGGCCCTGGTTTCCTCCTAATGCAGGACAATGCCAGACCTCATGTGACTGGAGTGTGTCAGCAGTTCCTGCAAGATGTAGGCATTGAAGCTATGGACTGGCCCGCCCGTTCCCCAGACCTGAATCCGATTTTAGCACATCTGGGACATCATGTCTTTCTCCATCCACCAACGTCACGTTGCACCACAGACTGTCCAGGAGTTGGCAGATGCTTTAGTCCAGGTCTGGGAGGAGATCCCACAGGAGACCATCCGCAACCTCATCAGGAGCATGCCCAGGCGTTATAGGGAGGTCATTCAGGCACGTGGAGGCCACACACAATACTGAGCCTCATTTTGACTTGTTTTCAGCACATTACATCAAAGTTGGATCAGCCTGTGGTGTGTTTTTCCACTTTAATTTTTGGGGTGACTCCAAATCCAGGCCTCCATTGGTTAATAAATTTGATTTCCATTGATGATTTTTGTGTGATTTTGTTGTCAGCACATTCAACTTTGTACAGAACAAAGTATTCAATGAGAATATTTCATTCATTCAGATATGGGATGTGTTATTTGAGTGTTCCCTTTATTTTTTGAGCATTGTAAGTGAAGCTCTATACTTAATATGACTTCACTATATATGTATGTACATAAGAATGTCACTGTGTAAAATAGCTCTTACTATACCACTAATAGCGGCAGATCATATGGCCACTTTTGAGCTCTTTAGGAGACCAGATGCTTAAAGGCTCCTTGCTGTACCATTCAGCCATGAGTCTGTGTCTCAGCGCACCAAGCATGATGTCACTATATCACGTCTGCTGTGCATTGCCTCCGTTCACACAGTGCATAGAGCAGCTCATTGGGGAAACAGGGCTAAGTGATTCATTTTTATATATTTTTTTATCAGTCAGGACTTGTAAGGGGTTGTCGGGCCTTATACTGTGGAGGGGCCTACTGTGGGGTCATCATACTGTGTGGAGGGCTTGTGGTGACCATCATATTGTGGTGAGGACTACTGTGGGGGCCAACATTACTGTGTGTGGGGTACCTGTGCAGGCCATTATACTGTGGGTACTTTCATCATATTGTATTTAGGTCCTGTGGAGACCATGATACAGTGGAGGACCTGTGGGCCATTATACTGTGTGGGCAGCTGTGAGGGCCATCATACAATGTGGGTCTGTGGGGATCATAATACTTCTTGGGAACTATAATACTGTGTGAGGGAGGGGGGTTGCTAGGGAGCCATCATACAGTGTGGGTATATGGGGGGCCATCATGCTGTGTGGGTGTTTGTGAGGGCATCATACTTTACTGGGGGGGACTATGGAGTCATCATACTGTGTGTGTGGGGGGGTTACAGTAGGGGAATTTACTGTAGGGGGGTATAATACTGTGTGTTGGATGCATGTTTTGGGGTATTTAAATCAGCAGGGCGATAAAAAGGGATGAGAACACTAAAGGACTTCAGTATGGGCACATTCACTATGTACATGCCACAAGACATGTTCATTTCCCTGTCTTCAAAAGTTGAGATATGCCCTTTGTGAAGGCGCCTATATACTGCGATTCTACTTACACTGCAGAATTTATTATTATTTTTTACGATGGGGGGCCCAATTTGGACTTTTGCTATGGGGCTCCATGATTTCTATGTACGCCCCTGGTCTGAATACTTATGACCATGTGATATTTCAGTTTTTTCTTTTTTAATAAATTTGCAAAAATTTCTACTTTTCTGTTTTTTTTCAGTCAAGATGGGGTGCAGAGTATACTTTAATGAGAAAAAAATGTACTTTTTAGAATTTACCAAATGGCTGCAATGAAACAAAGAGTTAAAAATTTAAAGAAGCCTGAATATTTTCCGTACACCCGTACCCACTGTATATTCAGTGGTGATAGCAGGAGTTAGGCAGGGAGGCTGGGTATGTGGCAGACTGCAGTGCATATAGTGCAAGAGGGTCCATTGAACGTCCTGTTAGTATATGTGTTCCACAACATATATATATATCCATCTGAACTAACAGTTCTTCTGAGGACTAATCCAGCTGCATATAATCAGTGTTAGGCAGGCAGGCTGTGTATGTAGCATACTGCAGTGCATAAAGCGCAAGAGGGTCCATTGAACGTCCTGTATGCTGCTGCTGTAATAATTACAAAATTTTTTATCTTAATCCTGGTTATTTGCTTAAAAAGCAATCAAGAGTACACCATTTTTCTGCTCCATTTGCTTGTTAGCACTGCAGAATACAGCCAGATCTGTTCCATATTTCAGCGATAAAAATTCAGAAATTTGAACTGAACGTGGAAAATATTGGCCTACTTTTCCATTCTGTTGCAGTGTGTCGGTCAAGCTATTCAAACTAGGTCTCTGTGTAGAATAATATTAGTAAATTACAGGCCTGCTATTTAAAACTGTGGTTCTCTATCAGACATATCACCTATAACAGTGTTCCAAAATCAGCCATTTCTTCCATTTTCATTTCGTTGCAGTGTGTCGGTTGTTATGCACACGCCCGGACTGGCTGGCGTGTGCGTGATTAGTGATCCCACTGTACCATGAACCGCAGAGTGCCTGGAGGGGCGTAACTAAGTATCAACCTGATCCGACCAAGGTCGCATGGCGGCTCAGTCGACTCCGTGCACCAGGGAGGAACCGAGCAGAGGGACCAGGTGCTACTCCTAGGTCAGACCCCGGACATGGCTGGTGACCCACACCGGGGAATGCAGGAACAGGCAGGTTAGGCTGGCTTACAGACAGGTGGGTATTGGCAGGCACGACTGGTATGCAGACAGGTGGGTACAGGTAAGCACGGTTGGTATGCAGACAGGGGGGTACTGGCAAGCACGGCTGGAGTGCAGACAGGGGGGTACTGGCAGGCACGGCTGGCGTGCAGACAGGGAGGTACTAGCAGGCACGGCTGGCGTGCAGACAGGGAGGTACCAGCAGGTTGGAGCGTAGGCTGGATAGGGTCCAGTACAGACTGGGATTCAGGAACAGAACCGCAGATGCGGTAGAAGAGTAAAGCGAAACCGCAGGTGCGGTGGACAAGGCAGAGCAGAGAGGAACCACCGGAGCGGTGGGCAGGGCAGAACCGCTGGTGCGGTGAGCAAGCAGAGTGAAACTGCAGGTGCGGTGAACAAAGCAGAGCAGAGAGGAACCGCTGGAGCGGTGAGCAAGCAGAGCTGGGCGAAACCGCTAGAGCGGTGGACAAGGCAGAGTAGAGAGGAACCGCCGGAGCAGTGAGCAAGGCAGAGCAGAGAGGAACTGCTGGAGCGGTGAGCAAGCAGAGCAGGGCGAAACCGCAGGTGCGGTGGACAAGGCAGAGCAGAGCGAAACCGCCGGAGCAGTGGACAAGGCAGAGTAGAGAGGAACCGCCAAAGCGGTGAGCAAGGCAGAGTAGAGAGGAACCGCTGGAGCGGTGAGCAAGCAGAGCAGGGCGAAACCACAGGTGCGGTGGACAAGGCAGAGCAGAGCGAAGCCGCCGGAGCGGTGGACAAGGTAGAGCAGAGAGGAACCGCCGGAGCGGTGAGCAAGGCAGAGCAGAGAGTAAACGCTGGAGCGGTGAGCAAGCAGAGCAGATGCGGTGGACAAGGCAGAGCAGAGCGAAACCGCCGGTGCGGTGGACAAGGCAGAGCAGAGAGTAACCGCCGGAGCCGTGAGCAAGGCAGAGAGGACAGGGCTCTGTTCACATGGAACAGACTGGAACATACAGGAAGATGGTTAGAAGACAGGAGGTAGATACGGAGGAAGGGAAAAGGGACAAGCAGAACCGGATACACACAAGGTACTTACAATGAAGTAGCGAGTGGACTCTAAACTCACAAACAGAAGTACAGAGACAACGAGTTGGAGTTAGGTGCAGGTTCAGACACTGCAGGAAAAGTGAAGGTACGGACATAGAGACAAGCAGGTAACAGGCTAGGAGACAGTTCAGACAGGAACTGACACTGCAACAAGATACAGGAACGAGCCTGGGTATACAGCCCCCAGAAATGGCGGAAACAGACAAGAAGACACAGGTAACAGGGCTGGGTATGCAGCCCCCAGAAATGGCGGAAACAGACAAGAAGTCCCAGGTAACAGGTCTGGGTATGCAGCCCCCAGAAATGGCGGAAACAGACAAGAAGGCACAGATAACAGATAACAGGTCTGGGTATGCAGCCCCCAGAAATGGCGGAAACAGACAAGAGGTAGAACTGGACCTGGCAACTTCAGAGTCAAGGAGCACACTGAATGTTAGTGTTGCTCAGGCACCTCCTTCAGGGTGGAGTGGGTTTAAATATCCAATGACTCACAGCAATAGGCTGGGGACGCATTAGGAGTGTGCCCACAGCAGCTATAAGAATCAGGAAGTAACCGGGCCGCCACCCTAAGCAATCAGACCAGAGGCATGCACACAGCATGAATAGGAGCAAGGCTTGCAGACTGGACTGAAGGGTAAGATTGCTATCTTGCATAGTGGGAGGTGGTGCACTATGCAAGCACGCCGCCAGGGATGTTACATCGGTCAAGCTATTCACACTAAGTCTGTGTGTAGAATAATATTAGTAAATTACAGGCCTGCTATTTAAAACCGTGGTTCTCTGTCAGAAGTATCACATATAACTGTGTTCCAAAATCAGCCATTTCTCGTGAACGTGGAAAATATTGTCCTCCATTCAAAATGGGCAAGATGCGTGGCAAGGGACGGGGAAGTGGACGTGATGGTGATGGTGCATGCAGAGGCCGAGGATGTGGCAAGCTAAAATAGTGTCGCAACAAACACCCATATCTTGTCGCTTGACCTTCCTGTCTCAATTACTAGGTGACCACAGTACACCACTATTGAAACCAGAGCAGTGTCGAAAGGTTTTTGGTTGGATAGCAGATAATGCTTCCAGTAACTTTGCCACCACCACCACCCTGTATGCCACACGGTCAAGTCTCAGTAGCTGTGAGTCGGGACCGCATATTCCTCACCCTTATCCTCCTTCCTCCCAAAATGTCGAGTGCCCGGAGACAACTGATCCCACACTTGGACACTTAGAAGAGCTGTTCACTTTTCCATTTGTAGATTCGGGCGTCTCGCCCAGCCAGCTTCAAGCTAGTCAAGAGGAGAACGCGAGTAGCGATGCCCAAATATTTGAGCAGCCATAGTCACACTAAGGCAACGGTGAGAAAGTGCAATTACAGTCACAAGAGGTGGATGATGATGATGAGACACAATTGCCAGAAAGACAGGAGGAGGACTAGGGTGCGGAAGTGGAAGATATAGTAACTTACCCAACCCGGCAGGGGGGACATACACAGCGAGGACAGCAGCACACAGGGGGAGGGAGGCATAGCACCACAGCAGGCAGGAAGAAGCAGTGTGGTGGCTCCAGACACAAGGTGAGGAAGCGTTCCTCGTAACGCCAACACGACGGAAGTTGCCAGTACAACTGTTAGGTCTCCCCGAGACTGGTTGTTTTTTAAAGACTCTGCAGATAACCCCAAAAAGGCCATTTGCACCACCTGCCAGGCCAGCATCAGCAGGAGTAGCAAAACTTGCAGCCTGACCACCACCAGCATGATCAGGCACATGGCAGCAAAGCACCCGACTAAGTGGGACGAACCCCACGGTCCAGAAACAGTGTCTACGAGTGAAACCACTGCTTCTTCCGCTGTTGTGCGCGCACGCCAGACCCTTGTCCATGGTGCATGCCAAGATGCCTCCCGCCCTGCATTTGCACACTCTCAACTAGCACCATCAGCAAGCACGTCCATGTCCTTGTCCCAGCACAGCGTTCAGTTGTCTCTACTCCAGTCCTTGGAACGCAAGCGTAAATACGCAGCCAACGCCCCACAGGCCACACTACTAAGTTCACACATTTTGCGACTGCTAGTGCTCAAAATGTTGCATTTTAAGCTCATGGAGACAGAAGCTTTCCACAACCTGATGACGGTGGCTGTCCCTCAGCACTCGGTCCCCAGCCGCCACTATTTCTCCCTGTGTGCCGTCCCCACATTACGCAAGCATGTGTCCCACAACATTAGTCGTGCCCTCAACGACGCAGTTACTGGGAAAGTCCACCTAAGTGCTTGTGGGTAGGGACGGTACATCTCGCTGACGGCACACTGGGTTAATATAGTGGAAGCCGGGACCCAGTCGGACCTTGGGACGGAACACGTCCTCTTGACGCTGAGGATTGTTGGCCCTGGGTCAATCAGGGTTGCCCCCACATTCTACAGCTCCTGGTGTAGGGACAACTTAACACTGCGCTGGGACAAGGACGTGGACATGCTTGCTGATGGTGCTAGTTGAGAGTGTGCAATGACAGGTGCAGGGCAGGAGGCATCTTCGCATGCGCCATGGAATTGGCTTGCACGCACAACAGCGGAAGAAACAGTGGTGCAACCAGCAGACACTGTTCCTGGACCCTGGGTTCAGCCCACAAAGCCTAATCATGCTGGTGGTGCTCAAGCTGGTAGTTTTTCTACCCCTGCTGATGCTGGCCTGGCAGGTGGTGCAAATGGCCTTTTTGAGGTTATCGGCAGAGTCTTGGTGTTGCAGGGAACGGTTGCCCGCCTTCTGCCTGCGGCCACCACACTGCTTCTTCCTGCCTGTTATGGTGTTACGCCTCCCTCCCCCTGTGTGCTGCTGTCCTCTCTCTGTATGTCCCCCTGCCAGGTTGAGTCATTTACTATATCATTCACCACCTTGTCTTCCGCACCCTGGTCCTCCTTCTGACTTTTTGGCAACTGTGTCTCATCATCGTCCACCTTTTGTGACAGTTTCCCACTGTCGCCTTCGCGTGACCGTGGCTGCTCAAATATTTGGGCATCTCTTCTTGTCGCTCTTCAAGTGGACCAGGCGATAGGCCCGAATCTATAAATGGAAAAGTGAACAGCTCTTCGGAGTGTCCAAGTGTGGGATCAGTTGTCTCCGGGCACTCAGCATAGTGGGAGGATGGAGTATCAGGGTGAGGAATATGCAGTCCAGACTCATGGCTACTGAGATTTCACCTTGTGGAAGACAGGGTGGTGGTGGTGGTGGTGGCTAAGTGACGGGAAGCATTATCTGCTAACCAACCAATAACCTTTTCACACTGCTCTGTGTTCAATAGTGGTGTTCTGCGGTCCCTTATTAATTGGGACAGTAAGGTTGAGCGACAAGATATGGGTGTTTGTTGTGGCACAATTTCAGCTTGCCCTCGGCCTCGTCCTCTGCATGCACCATCATCACCATCACGTCCACTTCCCCGTTCCTTGCCAATCGCCTTGCCCATTTTGAATGGAGGTCAATATTTTCCACGTTCACTACAAATGATTGGATTTGAACCGCAGTGATATGTGATACGTGTGACGGAAAACCACAGTTTTAAATAGCTGGCCTGTAGGTAACTATTTTTAACAGCGATCTGGTGTCAATGACTTCACTAAAACACTGCAACAAAATTTAAATGGAGGCCAGAAATGGCAGAATTTTGAGTGCACTTATATGTGATCCGTGTGATGGACAAACCACAGTTTTAAATAGCAGGCCTGTAGGTAACTATGTTTAACAGCGAACTAGTGTCAATAACTTTTCTAACACACTGCAATAAAATTTAACTGGAGGCCAGAAATTGCAGAATTTTAAGCGCACTTATATGTGATCCGTGTGACGGACAAACCACAGTTTTAAATAGCTGGCCTACAGGTAACTATTTTTAACAGCGAACTGGTGTCAATAACTTCGCTAATACACTGCAATAAAATTTAAATGGAGGCCAGAAATGGCAGAATTTTGAGCGCACTTATATGTGATCCGTGTGACGGACAAACCACAGTTTTAAATAGATGGCCTGTAGGTAACTATTTTTAACAGTGAACTGGTGTCAATAACTTCACTAACACACTGCACCAAAATTTAAATGGAGGCCAGAAATGGCAGAATTTTGAGCGCACTTATATGTGATCCATGTGACAGACAAACCACAGTTTTAAATTGATGGATTTTTAGCGCTGTAATATGGAAAAGATCTGGCTGTGTTCTGCAGTGCCAACAAGCAAATGGAGCAGCAAAATGGTATTCTCTGGATTGCTTTTTAAGCAAATAATCAGGATTAAGATCCCCCCAAAAATACCTGGGGCTATTTCTAGAAATATCTGTAAAAGCACCGTCAGGAGACAGAACTGGAATGGACCCTCTTGCTATATGCACTGCAGTCTGCCACATACACTGCCTGCCTAGCAGTGATTAGAGATGAGCGGTGTTCGACTCAAACTGTTCGCCAATCTCAAATTCGAGCTGTTTTGGGCGGTGTTCGAGTTGTTCGACGAACTCGAACGATTTTCAAAAAATTTGGCTGTTCGAGGTTATGTTCGATAACTGTTCGTGGACCAAAAGCGTAACTGGATTTTTTCACAGTAATACTGTTAATCAATGTTAATAGACAGTTTCAGTGTAGAGTGGGCGGGCGGAGGGGCAGGGGATGAAACTCTGCAGAAATAATGCCGATCTCCATTTTTTTTTCTTTCCCACATTTACAGTGGGGCGGTGCAGTCTGTCAGCCTATCAGCAGCGCACACACGCAGCGAAGTGCTTTTTTTTCACACAAGCAAGGACATGTGTCATTGGCTGTGTATGTCACATGTCCTTGTCCTATAAGACCCAGCCATTTTCTCCGTCGCCACCATTTTCTCACTGCTGCAGCTGAGTGTTAGACCGCACCGCTGCTGTTGGCGCTATACAGTATAACTGTGTGAATTGCGAGCGAATTTCCAGTTACATAGAGAGATAGGTTTAGGGAGTAGGGACAAGTTCTAATTGCAGCCCTTTTGAGGGCTAGGTTACAGCAGTTCCTAGCACTTTTTGCCAGGCAGGTCTGTGCCAGTGCTGTGCAAGTGTTTTTCACAGCATTTGGCGAAATGTAGCTCAGCCAATCCTTTTGGGCCTGTAGCAGTGTCAGTTAGTCATTGGAGTAGCCTATCTGTGTTGCAAGCTACACCACCTGTGTATCTGACCAGCCCAGGGGATGGGGATTACTCGGTACCCGGGCCTTGCCTGGCCTTTGGGATGTCGCGGTGGTCGGCTCCCGGGCCCGTACCCTGGGGTCAGCTTTTAAAAAGTGATCGTTGGTTAATTTTAGTGTTATGAAAGTTTGTGACGCCACCTGCGGCTTCTGGTGAGAATCACCAGCGCTGCGCAGTCCACTGAGGCCGATGATAAGGCAGCTCGATGGTATAACTCCCCACAGGTGGAGCTAGGCCTCAGGGCAGCGTACGGAGAGGGGGAAGCAAAACAGGCGAGATCTAGCCGGGTCAGAGCAAGAACAGGGACACGATAGTGTTAGAACCCTCCTGTTAGTTTTTTTTCTATTTTGTGGTCACGTGACCTGCTGCCTATTTATTCCAGCTCCGCCCTTCTGGCTTTGCTGGACTTCAGTGTTACTTTGACTCTTAATCTAGCCAGGTGCTTTGTACCTATCTCTATAGTTTGCTTGGTCCTTGGACCTCTAAGTATTTTTGTCTGTTTGTCTTTTTGCTCTGCTACAACTTCTGCTAAGAGGTGTCCAATTTTGTCTCAGTCCTTAGTACTTTTAGGGACCCCTCCCTTATATCTATAGGTCTGCGTTCAGACTAGCTGAGGACGAAGGCGGGTCTGTTCACAAGGAACAGGTTGCCCGCTGCATTGTAGGGAATCAGCTTAGTCCTATTGTAGGGACAGTTTTCCTATCTTTCCTTAGTTCTTGTAGCAGATCATAACAGATAGTCACTTCAGTACCTTTTACCGATGGAAATTCAGGCATGTCCCGGAGCACTGTAGGGTGAAAGGTGCATGTCAGGATCCTCCCCAATGAGCGGGTGTAGGGCCTCCTGTTACTTGCCTCTGCGTAGTAAGTTTCTGACCTGCCTGGAGCTAGGCCTAACTTTGTCTCTGTCCTGCGCTGGCTGACCTTGTGGTAGGGCCTTTCCTTGGAGTACACGCTCCTCAGCTTGCGGGGCCTGTGTGTCTCCCGGCTCTGTTACGTATCAGCACTATAGCGTTCCTGGGACTGGTAGTTCTCCAGGGATTCCGGTTATGCCTTACTGGGTCATAGAGATCTTCGGACCCGGTGTCCGGTAAATTCTTCGGGGTGAGCTAGTTAAGCTCCTCTGCACCCTATGTTACTCACTTTCCACTCGCATTCGGCCCCACTCGGGGCCCTCACTAGGCTACACACACTGCAGCCGGGACACTGCTCTTCTTCGCCGCTCTCAGAGTGTCGGCACACTCCTAGCTCTCTATCCTGAGCTCTGTGAGTTCTAGTCTGGACTCACTCTACAGACTATACTGAACTCTTTCTGCAGGAACTGCTAGGCTCTGACTCGACTGCACTGAGTCCTTCTGTGTCGGAGCAGGAAACTGCTGAATCACTTTCTGGGCTGCCTGGCTCCACCTTTCCTTTATATATCCCTAACGGGCTCCCTCTGGTGGTCTGAGGTGGAAGGTGGAGGTGTGTGAATGCTTATGTGGGCCTCTTGTGGAGGAATCTGCCAATGCACCCCTCTAGGATCTGTGATACCAAGCGCAGCTGGGCGTCACATATCTAATACCAATTTTTTACTGCATCTAAGCCAGCCAATCCTTTTGGGCCTGTAGCAGTGTCTGGTAGTCAGTGGAGTAGCCCATCTGAAGCAAGCTATACCACCTGTGTATCTAATAACATTTTTTTACTGCATCTAATCCAGTAAATCCTTTTGGGCATAGTAGCAGTGTCTTGTAGTCAGCGGAGTAGACCACCTGTGAAGGAAGCTACACCGCCTGTGTATCTAATTCTAATTTTTTTACTGCATCTAACCCAGGAAATCTTTTTGGGCCTAGTAGCAGTGTCTGGTAGTCAGCGGAGTAGCCCACCTGTGAAGGAAGCTACACCGCCTGTGTATCTAATTCTAATTTTTTTACTGCATCTAACCCAGGAAATCCTTTAGGGCCTAGCAGCAGTGTCTGGTAGTCAGTGGAGTAGCCCATCTGAAGCAAGCTACGCCACCTGTGTATCTAATTCTAATTTTTTACTGCATCTAACCCAGGAAATCTTTTTGGGCCTAGTAGCAGTGTCTGGTAGTCAGCGGAGTAGCCAACCTGTGAAGGAAGCTACACCGCCTGTGTATCTAATTCAAATTTTTTACTGCATCTAACCCAGGAAATCCTTTTGAGCCTAGTAGCAGTGTCTGTTATTCAGCGGAATAGCCCACCTGTGAAGGAAGCTACACCGCCTGTGTATCTAATTCTATTTTTTTACTGCATCTAACCCAGGAAATCTTTTTGGGCCTAGCAGCAGTGTCTGGTAGTCAGTGGAGTAGCCCATCTGAAGCAAGCTACACCACCTGTGTTTCTAATTCTAATTTTTTACTGCATCTAACCCAGGAATTCCTTTTTGACCTAGTAGCAGTGTCTGGTAGTTAGTGGAGTAGCCCATCTGAAGCACGCTACACCACCTGTGTATCTAATTCTATTTTTTTACTGCATCTAACCCAGGAAATCTTTTTGGGCTTAGTAGCAGTGTCTCGTAGTCAGCGGAGTAGCCCACCTGTGAAGGAAGCTGCACCACCTGTGTATCTAATTCTAATTTTTTACTGCATCTAACTCAGGAAATCCTCTTGGGCCTAGTAGCAGTGTCTGTTATTCAGCGGAGTAGCCCAGCTGTGAAGGAAGCTACACCGCCTGTGTATCTAATTCTAATTTTTTACTGCATCTAACCCAGGAAATCCTTTTGGGCCTAGTAGCAGTGTCTGGTAGTCAGTGGAGTAGCCCATCTGAAGCAAGCTACACCACCTGTGTATCTAATTCAAATTTTTTACTGCATCTAACCCAGGAAATCTTTTTGGGCCTAGTAGCAGTGTCTCATAGTCAGCGGAGTAGCCCACCTGTGAAGGAAGCTACACCACCTGTGTATCTAATTCTAATTTTTCACTGCATCTAACTCAGGAAATGCTTTTGGGCTTAGTAGCAGTGTCTGGTAGTCAGTCGAGTAGCCCATCTGAAGCAAGCTACAGCACCTGTATATCTAATTCTAATTTTTTACTGCATCTAACCCAGGAAATCCTTTTGGGCCTAGTAGCAGTGTCTGTTATTCAGCGGAGTAGCCCACCTGTGAAGGAAGCTACACCGCCTGTGTATCTAATTCTAATTTTTTACTGCATCTAACCCAGGAAATCCTTTTGGGCCTAGTAGCAGTGTCTGGTAGTCAGTGGAGTAGCCCATCTGAAGCAAGCTACACCACCTGTGTATCTAATTCTAATTTTTTACTGCATCTAACCCGAGGTTGGGGGGAGAGGGCAGAGGAAGGAAGCATGATTCTTACCTCGCCACCAACACAACAAGGACTTGGTCCTCCTGGATGCGCAAGACACGAGTGCCTTCTTGCTGCACTATCTGCAACATGACCCTCGGATTGTCAGAATTCGAAGTAATCCCGCCTACTGGGTTGCCACACTCTTAGTTCCCCGGTACTAAAGTAAATTTGCCGAAATAATTCCTGCCATAGAAAGGGATTCACGCATGCAGGAGTATCAGCAGAGGCTGTTACAGAATCTTACATCTTAGACCTCAGTTCACATTGTCTGGTTTTTTGACTTGTTTGCATTCTGTGCAATTTAAGGGTGTGGCATGCCCTTTGTTGAGCTGATTGGTATATATGTAGCTTACCACGGGCCTAGGTGGTCTGGAGTTGGGACCCGGTCCTATTTGTCTACCCTTTTATATGCATTACTTCAACTTTGATATACAGTAAGGTTTTTAATATAGGCAGTATAGGTACCGTCCCAATTTAGGGTCACCTTGCCGCTGGTGGGACGGCTTGTATACTTTTTTTGATCAAAAATAGTTCACTAAGTACCCTATATTTATTATGCAATTTTGCTTTACATTTATATATAATTATGGTAGGGTATGAGATATATTATTGTCTTGCTTCTTTTTTGCTAGTGTGAACATGCCTCTGTTTCTTGTATGTCTGCCATCTTAGACCTCAGTTCACATTGTCTGGTTTTTTGACTTGTTTGCATTCTGTGCAATTTAAGGGTGTGGCATGCCCTTTGTTGAGCTGATTGGTATATATGTAGCTTACCACGGGCCTAGGTGGTCTGGAGTTGGGACCCGGTCCTATTTGTCTACCCTTTTATATGCATTACTTCAACTTTGATATACAGTAAGGTTTTTAATATAGGCAGTATAGGTACCGTCCCAATTTAGGGTCACCTTGCCGCTGGTGGGACGGCTTGTATACTTTTTTTGATCAAAAATAGTTCACTAAGTACCCTATATTTATTATGCAATTTTGCTTTACATTTATATATAATTATGGTAGGGTATGAGATATATTTTTGTCTTGCTTCTTTTTTGCTAGTGTGAACATGCCTCTGTTTCTTGTATGTCTGCCATCTTAGACCTCAGTTCACATTGTCTGGTTTTTTGACTTGTTTGCATTCTGTGCAATTTAAGGGTGTGGCATGCCCTTTGTTGAGCTGATTGGTATATATGTAGCTTACCACGGGCCTAGGTGGTCTGGAGTTGGGACCCGGTCCTATTTGTCTACCCTTTTATATGCATTACTTCAACTTTGATATACAGTAAGGTTTTTAATATAGGCAGTATAGGTACCGTCCCAATTTAGGGTCACCTTGCCGCTGGTGGGACGGCTTGTATACTTTTTTTGATCAAAAATAGTTCACTAAGTACCCTATATTTATTATGCAATTTTGCTTTACATTTATATATAATTATGGTAGGGTATGAGATATATTTTTGTCTTGCTTCTTTTTTGCTAGTGTGAACATGCCTCTGTTTCTTGTATGTCTGCCATCTTAGACCTCAGTTCACATTGTCTGGTTTTTTGACTTGTTTGCATTCTGTGCAATTTAAGGGTGTGGCATGCCCTTTGTTGAGCTGATTGGTATATATGTAGCTTACCACGGGCCTAGGTGGTCTGGAGTTGGGACCCGGTCCTATTTGTCTACCCTTTTATATGCATTACTTCAACTTTGATATACAGTAAGGTTTTTAATATAGGCAGTATAGGTACCGTCCCAATTTAGGGTCACCTTGCCGCTGGTGGGACGGCTTGTATACTTTTTTTGATCAAAAATAGTTCACTAAGTACCCTATATTTATTATGCAATTTTGCTTTACATTTATATATAATTATGGTAGGGTATGAGATATATTTTTGTCTTGCTTCTTTTTTGCTAGTGTGAACATGCCTCTGTTTCTTGTATGTCTGCCATCTTAGACCTCAGTTCACATTGTCTGGTTTTTTGACTTGTTTGCATTCTGTGCAATTTAAGGGTGTGGCATGCCCTTTGTTGAGCTGATTGGTATATATGTAGCTTACCACGGGCCTAGGTGGTCTGGAGTTGGGACCCGGTCCTATTTGTCTACCCTTTTATATGCATTACTTCAACTTTGATATACAGTAAGGTTTTTAATATAGGCAGTATAGGTACCGTCCCAATTTAGGGTCACCTTGCCGCTGGTGGGACGGCTTGTATACTTTTTTTGATCAAAAATAGTTCACTAAGTACCCTATATTTATTATGCAATTTTGCTTTACATTTATATATAATTATGGTAGGGTATGAGATATATTTTTGTCTTGCTTCTTTTTTGCTAGTGTGAACATGCCTCTGTTTCTTGTATGTCTGCCATCTTAGACCTCAGATCACATTGTCTGGTTTTTTGACTTGTTTGCATTCTGTGCAATTTAAGGGTGTGGCATGCCCTTTGTTGAGCTGATTGGTATATATGTAGCTTACCACGGGCCTAGGTGGTCTGGAGTTGGGACCCGGTCCTATTTGTCTACCCTTTTATATGCATTACTTCAACTTTGATATACAGTAAGGTTTTTAATATAGGCAGTATAGGTACCGTCCCAATTTAGGGTCACCTTGCCGCTGGTGGGACGGCTTGTATACTTTTTTTGATCAAAAATAGTTCACTAAGTACCCTATATTTATTATGCAATTTTGCTTTACATTTATATATAATTATGGTAGGGTATGAGATATATTTTTGTCTTGCTTCTTTTTTGCTAGTGTGAACATGCCTCTGTTTCTTGTATGTCTGCCATCTTAGACCTCAGTTCACATTGTCTGGTTTTTTGACTTGTTTGCATTCTGTGCAATTTAAGGGTGTGGCATGCCCTTTGTTGAGCTGATTGGTATATATGTAGCTTACCACGGGCCTAGGTGGTCTGGAGTTGGGACCCGGTCCTATTTGTCTACCCTTTTATATGCATTAATTCAACTTTGATATACAGTAAGGTTTTTAATATAGGCAGTATAGGTACCGTCCCAATTTAGGGTCACCTTGCCGCTGGTGGGACGGCTTGTATACTTTTTTTGATCAAAAATAGTTCACTAAGTACCCTATATTTATTATGCAATTTTGCTTTACATTTATATATAATTATGGTAGGGTATGAGATATATTTTTGTCTTGCTTCTTTTTTGCTAGTGTGAACATGCCTCTGTTTCTTGTATGTCTGCCATCTTAGACCTCAGTTCACATTGTCTGGTTTTTTGACTTGTTTGCATTCTGTGCAATTTAAGGGTGTGGCATGCCCTTTGTTGAGCTGATTGGTATATATGTAGCTTACCACGGGCCTAGGTGGTCTGGAGTTGGGACCCGGTCCTATTTGTCTACCCTTTTATATGCATTACTTCAACTTTGATATACAGTAAGGTTTTTAATATAGGCAGTATAGGTACCGTCCCAATTTAGGGTCACCTTGCCGCTGGTGGGACGGCTTGTATACTTTTTTTGATCAAAAATAGTTCACTAAGTACCCTATATTTATTATGCAATTTTGCTTTACATTTACAGCCATATGAAAAAGTTTGGGCACCCCTATTAATCTTAAGCTTAATGTTCTATAAAAATTGGTGTTTTTGCAACAGCTATTTCAGTTTGATATATGTAATAACTGTTGGATACAGTAATGTTTCTGCCTTGAAATGAGGTTCATTGTACTAACAGAAAATGTGCAATCTGCATTCAAACAAAATTTGACAGGTGCATAAGTATGGGCACCTCACCAGAAAAGTGACATTAATATTTAGTAGATCCTACTTTTGCAAAAATAACAGCCTCTAGTCGCTTCCTGTAGCTTTTAATGAGTTCCTGGATCCTGGATGAAGGTATTTTTGACCATTCCTCTTTACAAAACAATTCCAGTTCAGTTAAGTTTGATGGTCGCCGAGCATGGACAGCCGTCTTCAAATGATCCCACAGATGTTCAATGATATTCAGGTCTGGGGACTGGGATGGCCATTCCAGAACATTGTAATTGTTCCTCTGCATGAATGCCTGAGTAGATTTGGAGCGGTGTTTTGGATCATTGTCTTGCTGAAAGATCCATCCACTTTGTAACTTCAACTTTATCACTGATTCTTGAACACTATTGTCAAGAATCTGCTGATACTGAGTGGAATCCATGCGTCCCTCAACTTTAACAAGATTCCCAGTGCCAGCATTGACCACACAGCCCCAAAGCATGATGGAACCTCCACCAAATTTTACTGTGGGTAGCAAGTGTTTTTCTTGGAGTGTTTTTTTGCCACCATGCATAACGCCTTTTTGTATGACCAAATAACTCAATCTTGATTTCATCAGTCCACAGGACCTTCTTCCAAAAAGAAATTGGCTTCTCCAAATGTGCTTTTGCATACCTCAGCCAACTCTGTTTGTGGCGTGCTTGCAGAAACGGCTTCTTTCGCATCACTCTCCCATACAGCTTCTCCTTGTGCAAAGTGCCTTGTATAGTTGACTGATGCACAGTGACACCATCTGCAGCAAGTTGATGCTGCAGCTCTCTGGAGGTGGTCTGAGGATTGTCCTTGACTGATCTCACCATTCTTCTTCTCTGCCTTTCTGATGTTTTTCTTGGCCTGCCACTTCTGGCCTTAACAAGAACTGTCCCTGTGTTCTTCCATTTCCTTACTATGTTCCTCACAGTGAAAACTGACAGGTTAAATCTCTGAGACAGCTTTTTGTATGCTTCCCCCGAACAACTATGTTGAATAATTTTTGTTTTCAGTTCATTTGACAGTTGTTTTGAGGAGCACATGATGCCACTCTTCAGAGGAGATTCAAACAGGAGAACAACTTGCAAGTGGCCACTTTAAGTAGCTTTTCTCATGATTGCATACACCTGGCTATAAAGTTCAAAGCTCCATGAGGTTACAAAACCAAAAAAAGTGCTTTAGTAAGTCAGTAAAAAGTAGGTAGGAGTATTTAAAACAAGAAAATGATAAGGGTGCCCATACTTATGCACCTTTCAAATTTTGTTTGAATGCAGATTGCACATTTTCTGTTAGTACAATAAACCTCATTTCAAGGCAGAAACATTACTGTGTCCAACAGTTATTACATATATCAAACTGAAATAGCTGTTGCAAAAACACCAATTTTTATAAAACATTAAGCTTAAGATTAATAGGGGTGCCCAAACTTTTTCATATGACTGTATATATAATTATGGTAGGGTATGAGATATATTTTTGTCTTGCTTCTTTTTTGCTAGTGTGAACATGCCTCTGTTTCTTGTATGCCTGCCATCTTAGACCTCAGTTCACATTGTCTGGTTTTTTGACTTGTTTGCATTCTGTGCAATTTAAGGGTGTGGCATGCCCTTTGTTGAGCTGATTGGTATATATGTAGCTTACCACGGGCCTAGGTGGTCTGGAGTTGGGACCCGGTCCTATTTGTCTACCCTTTTATATGCATTACTTCAACTTTGATATACAGTAAGGTTTTTAATATAGGCAGTATAGGTACCGTCCCAATTTAGGGTCACCTTGCCGCTGGTGGGACGGCTTGTATACTTTTTTTGATCAAAAATAGTTCACTAAGTACCCTATATTTATTATGCAATTTTGCTTTACATTTATATATAATTATGGTAGGGTATGAGATATATTTTTGTCTTGCTTCTTTTTTGCTAGTGTGAACATGCCTCTGTTTCTTGTATGTCTGCCATCTTAGACCTCAGTTCACATTGTCTGGTTTTTTGACTTGTTTGCATTCTGTGCAATTTAAGGGTGTGGCATGCCCTTTGTTGAGCTGATTGGTATATATGTAGCTTACCACGGGCCTAGGTGGTCTGGAGTTGGGACCCGGTCCTATTTGTCTACCCTTTTATATGCATTACTTCAACTTTGATATACAGTAAGGTTTTTAATATAGGCAGTATAGGTACCGTCCCAATTTAGGGTCACCTTGCCGCTGGTGGGACGGCTTGTATACTACTTTTTTTGATCAAAAATAGTTCACTAAGTACCCTATATTTATTATGCAATTTTGCTTTACATTTATATATAATTATGGTAGGGTATGAGATATATTTTTGTCTTGCTTCTTTTTTGCTAGTGTGAACATGCCTCTGTTTCTTGTATGTCTGCCATCTTAGACCTCAGTTCACATTGTCTGGTTTTTTGACTTGTTTGCATTCTGTGCAATTTAAGGGTGTGGCATGCCCTTTGTTGAGCTGATTGGTATATATGTAGCTTACTACGGGCCTAGGTGGTCTGGAGTTGGGACCCGGTCCTATTTGTCTACCCTTTTATATGCATTACTTCAACTTTGATATACAGTAAGGTTTTTAATATAGGCAGTATAGGTACCGTCCCAATTTAGGGTCACCTTGCCGCTGGTGGGACGGCTTGTATACTTTTTTTGATCAAAAATAGTTCACTAAGTACCCTATATTTATTATGCAATTTTGCTTTACATTTATATATAATTATGGTAGGGTATGAGATATATTTTTGTCTTGCTTCTTTTTTGCTAGTGTGAACATGCCTCTGTTTCTTGTATGTCTGCCATCTTAGACCTCAGTTCACATTGTCTGGTTTTTTGACTTGTTTGCATTCTGTGCAATTTAAGGGTGTGGCATGCCCTTTGTTGAGCTGATTGGTATATATGTAGCTTACCACGGGCCTAGGTGGTCTGGAGTTGGGACCCGGTCCTATTTGTCTACCCTTTTATATGCATTACTTCAACTTTGATATACAGTAAGGTTTTTAATATAGGCAGTATAGGTACCGTCCCAATTTAGGGTCACCTTGCCGCTGGTGGGACGGCTTGTATACTTTTTTTGATCAAAAATAGTTCACTAAGTACCCTATATTTATTATGCAATTTTGCTTTACATTTATATATAATTATGGTAGGGTATGAGATATATTTTTGTCTTGCTTCTTTTTTGCTAGTGTGAACATGCCTCTGTTTCTTGTATGTCTGCCATCTTAGACCTCAGTTCACATTGTCTGGTTTTTTGACTTGTTTGCATTCTGTGCAATTTAAGGGTGTGGCATGCCCTTTGTTGAGCTGATTGGTATATATGTAGCTTACCACGGGCCTAGGTGGTCTGGAGTTGGGACCCGGTCCTATTTGTCTACCCTTTTATATGCATTACTTCAACTTTGATATACAGTAAGGTTTTTAATATAGGCAGTATAGGTACCGTCCCAATTTAGGGTCACCTTGCCGCTGGTGGGACGGCTTGTATACTTTTTTTGATCAAAAATAGTTCACTAAGTACCCTATATTTATTATGCAATTTTGCTTTACATTTATATATAATTATGGTAGGGTATGAGATATATTTTTGTCTTGCTTCTTTTTTGCTAGTGTGAACATGCCTCTGTTTCTTGTATGTCTGCCATCTTAGACCTCAGTTCACATTGTCTGGTTTTTTGACTTGTTTGCATTCTGTGCAATTTAAGGGTGTGGCATGCCCTTTGTTGAGCTGATTGGTATATATGTAGCTTACCACGGGCCTAGGTGGTCTGGAGTTGGGACCCGGTCCTATTTGTCTACCCTTTTATATGCATTACTTCAACTTTGATATACAGTAAGGTTTTTAATATAGGCAGTATAGGTACCGTCCCAATTTAGGGTCACCTTGCCGCTGGTGGGACGGCTTGTATACTTTTTTTGATCAAAAATAGTTCACTAAGTACCCTATATTTATTATGCAATTTTGCTTTACATTTATATATAATTATGGTAGGGTATGAGATATATTTTTGTCTTGCTTCTTTTTTGCTAGTGTGAACATGCCTCTGTTTCTTGTATGTCTGCCATCTTAGACCTCAGTTCACATTGTCTGGTTTTTTGACTTGTTTGCATTCTGTGCAATTTAAGGGTGTGGCATGCCCTTTGTTGAGCTGATTGGTATATATGTAGCTTACCACGGGCCTAGGTGGTCTGGAGTTGGGACCCGGTCCTATTTGTCTACCCTTTTATATGCATTACTTCAACTTTGATATACAGTAAGGTTTTTAATATAGGCAGTATAGGTACCGTCCCAATTTAGGGTCACCTTGCCGCTGGTGGGACGGCTTGTATACTTTTTTTGATCAAAAATAGTTCACTAAGTACCCTATATTTATTATGCAATTTTGCTTTACATTTATATATAATTATGGTAGGGTATGAGATATATTTTTGTCTTGCTTCTTTTTTGCTAGTGTGAACATGCCTCTGTTTCTTGTATGTCTGCCATCTTAGACCTCAGTTCACATTGTCTGGTTTTTTGACTTGTTTGCATTCTGTGCAATTTAAGGGTGTGGCATGCCCTTTGTTGAGCTGATTGGTATATATGTAGCTTACCACGGGCCTAGGTGGTCTGGAGTTGGGACCCGGTCCTATTTGTCTACCCTTTTATATGCATTACTTCAACTTTGATATACAGTAAGGTTTTTAATATAGGCAGTATAGGTACCGTCCCAATTTAGGGTCACCTTGCCGCTGGTGGGACGGCTTGTATACTTTTTTTGATCAAAAATAGTTCACTAAGTACCCTATATTTATTATGCAATTTTGCTTTACATTTATATATAATTATGGTAGGGTATGAGATATATTTTTGTCTTGCTTCTTTTTTGCTAGTGTGAACATGCCTCTGTTTCTTGTATGTCTGCCATCTTAGACCTCAGTTCACATTGTCTGGTTTTTTGACTTGTTTGCATTCTGTGCAATTTAAGGGTGTGGCATGCCCTTTGTTGAGCTGATTGGTATATATGTAGCTTACCACGGGCCTAGGTGGTCTGGAGTTGGGATCTGGTCCTATTTGTCTACCCTTTTATATGCATTACTTCAACTTTGATATACAGTAAGGTTTTTAATATAGGCAGTATAGGTACCGTCCCAATTTAGGGTCACCTTGCCGCTGGTGGGACGGCTTGTATACTTTTTTTGATCAAAAATAGTTCACTAAGTACCCTATATTTATTATGCAATTTTGCTTTACATTTATATATAATTATGGTAGGGTATGAGATATATTTTTGTCTTGCTTCTTTTTTGCTAGTGTGAACATGCCTCTGTTTCTTGTATGTCTGCCATCTTAGACCTCAGTTCACATTGTCTGGTTTTTTGACTTGTTTGCATTCTGTGCAATTTAAGGGTGTGGCATGCCCTTTGTTGAGCTGATTGGTATATATGTAGCTTACCACGGGCCTAGGTGGTCTGGAGTTGGGACCCGGTCCTATTTGTCTACCCTTTTATATGCATTACTTCAACTTTGATATACAGTAAGGTTTTTAATATAGGCAGTATAGGTACCGTCCCAATTTAGGGTCACCTTGCCGCTGGTGGGACGGCTTGTATACTTTTTTTGATCAAAAATAGTTCACTAAGTACCCTATATTTATTATGCAATTTTGCTTTACATTTATATATAATTATGGTAGGGTATGAGATATATTTTTGTCTTGCTTCTTTTTTGCTAGTGTGAACATGCCTCTGTTTCTTGTATGTCTGCCATCTTAGACCTCAGTTCACATTGTCTGGTTTTTTGACTTGTTTGCATTCTGTGCAATTTAAGGGTGTGGCATGCCCTTTGTTGAGCTGATTGGTATATATGTAGCTTACCACGGGCCTAGGTGGTCTGGAGTTGGGACCCGGTCCTATTTGTCTACCCTTTTATATGCATTACTTCAACTTTGATATACAGTAAGGTTTTTAATATAGGCAGTATAGGTACCGTCCCAATTTAGGGTCACCTTGCCGCTGGTGGGACGGCTTGTATACTTTTTTTGATCAAAAATAGTTCACTAAGTACCCTATATTTATTATGCAATTTTGCTTTACATTTATATATAATTATGGTAGGGTATGAGATATATTTTTGTCTTGCTTCTTTTTTGCTAGAATCTTACATCTGCTGTTCCACAAAACACCAGTGGTGCACGTAGTGAATCTCACAGTTCTAACTTGCCAACCGTGGGACTGTCGAGTCTTCATCACTCAAACCGTAACAGTAACACCGTATCTGCTGCTAACAGCAATTTTGTGGAATCGTTTCACCAATTTTTTAGACCATCCTTTGCAAGTCCACAGGAGACAAGAAGTCTGACACATAACCAACGCCTAGAGAGGATGGTACAGGAGTATCTCCAAGTGAACATCGAAGCCTTGACTGTGTCACTGGACCCTTGCTCATTTTGGGCTTCCAATCTGGTAAAATGGCCTGAGCTCGCCACTCGCGCCTTGGAGATCTTGTCGTGCCCCGCAGCCAGCGTTCTCTCTGAATGTGTGTTCAGTGCTGCTGGTGGTGTGCTAACAGATAAGCGCACGCGGCTGTCCACTTAGAATGTAGACAGACTCACGTTCATAAAGATGAACAAATCATGCATCCGCAAGGACTTTTCTACCCCTGTGTCATCCTGGGGAGACTAAAAGCTTGAGGATTTTGGAAAATCACCTCACCAACCATTTTAAGCAACTCTGGGGCAATTGATACAGTGGTGGCCAAAAGTATTGGCACCCCTGCAATTCTGTCAGATAATACTCAGTTTCTTCCTGAAAATGATTGCAATCACAAATTCTTTGGTATTGTTATCTTCATTTAATTTGCTTGCAAGGAAAAAACACAAAAGAGAATGAAGCAAAAATCAAATCATTGATCATTTCACACAAAACTCCAAAAATGGGCCAGACAAAAGTATTGGCACCCTCAGCCTAATACTTGGTTGCACAACCTTTAGCCAAAATAACTGCGAACAACCGCTTCCGGTAACCATCAATGAGTTTCTTACAATGCTCTGCTGGAATTGTAGACCATTCTTCTTTGGCAAACTGCTCCAGGTCCCTGATATTTGAAGGGTGCTGTAACATACCTGGTGGCGGGCTTGCATGATGCACCATCTCTCACTATGCAAGATCGCAAACTTGATCTTCAATCCAGTCTGCTAGCCTGGCTTCTATTCATGCTGTTTGTTTGTCTCTGTTCTGACTGCTTAGGGCGGCGGCCCGGTTACTTCCTGTTTCTTGTAGCTGCTGTGGGCACACCCCTAATGCGTCCTCAGCCTATTGCTGTCTGTCACTGGATATTTAAACCAGCTTCACCTGGAAGCTGATGCCTGAGCAACTCTTTCATTCAGTGTGCTCCTTGACTCTGAATGTGCCAGGTCCTGTTCTGTTCTTGTCTGTCTCCGCCACTCTGGGGACTGTATTCCCAGACTCGCTCCTGTATCTCTTTCAGTAGCAGTTCCTGTCTGAACTGTACCCTAGCCTGTTCATCCCGCCTTCTAGGGGCCACATACCTAGATCTGTTATCTGTGTTTTCTTGCCTGTCTGTCCGCCTTCCTGGAGGCTGTATTTCCAGGCCAGTCTGAACACGCTCCTAGCCTGTTCGTCCCGCCTTCTAGGGGCCGCATACCTAGATCTGTTATCTGTGTTTTCTTACCTGTCTGTCCGCCTTCCTGGAGGCTGTATTTCCAGGCCAGTCTGAACACGCTCCTAGCCTGTTTGTTTCGCCTTTTCTGGGGGCCGCATACCCAGACTCACTCCTGTATCTTGCTGCAGTGTCAGTTCCTGTCTGAACACTCAGTTCCTCTCTGAACATTCTCCTAGCCTGTTACCTGTCTTTCTCTATGTCCGTACCTTCCCTTTTTCTGCAGAGTCTGAACCTGCACCTAACTCCTACTCGTTGTCGCTGTACTTCCGTTTGTGAGTTTAGAGTCCACTCGCTACTTCATTGCTAGTATCTTGTGTGTATCTGGTTCTGCCTTTCCCTTCCTGTCTGTTCCATGTGAACAGAGCCCTGTCCCCTCTGCTCTGCCCTTGCTCACTGCTCTGGCGGTTCCTTCCCGCTCTGCCTTTGCTCACCGCTCTGGCGGTTCCTGCCCGCTCTGCCTTGCTCACCGCTCCGGCGGTTTCTGCCCACTCTCCCTTGCTCACCGCTCCGGCGGTTCTTGCCTGCACTGCCTTGCTCATCGCTCCGGCGGTTCTTGCCTACTCTGCCTTGCTCACCGCTCCGGCGGTTCTTGCCTGCTCTGCCTTGCTCACCGCTCCGGCGGTTCTTGTCTGCTCTGCCTTGCTCACCGCTCCGGCGGTTCTTGCCTGCTCCGCCTTGCTCACCGCTCCGGCGGTTCTTGCCTACTCTGCCTTGCTCACCGCTCCGGCGGTTCTTGCCTGCTCTGTCTTGCTCACCGCTCCAGCGGTTCTTGCCTGCTCTGCCTTGCTCACTGCTCCGGCGGTTCTTGCCTGCTCTGCCTTGCTCACTGCTCCGGCGGTTCTTGCCTGCTCTGCCTTGCTCATTGCTCCGGCGGTTCTTGCCTGCTCTGCCTTGCTCACTGCTCCGGCGGTTCCTGCCTGCTCTGTCTTGCTCACCGCTCCGGCGGTTCCTCTCTGCTCCGCCTTGCGCACCGCTCCGGCGGTTCCTCTCTGCTCCGCCTTGCCCACCGCAGTCTGTACTGGACCCTATCCAGCCTGTGCTCCAACCTGCTAGTACCTCCCCGTCTACATGCCAGCCGTACTTGTCAGTACCCCCCTGTCTGCATACCAGCCGTGCCTGCCAGCATCCTCCTATCTGCACTCCAGCCGTGCCTGCCGGTGCCCACCTGTCTGCATGCCAGCCGTGCCTGCCAATACCCACCTGTCTGTGTGCCAGCCTAACCTGCCTGTTCCTGTATTCCCCGGTGTGGGTCAACAGCCGTGTCCAGGGTCTGGCCTGGAGTAGCACCTGGTCCCTCTGCTCGGTTCCTCCCTGGTGCACGGCGTCGTAGCCGTCGTGCAACCTTGGTCAGATCGGGTTGATACTTAGTTACGCCCCTCCAGGCACTCTCCAGTTCATGGCACAGTGGAATCACTAAATCACGCACACGCCAGTCAGCCCGGACGTGTGCATAACTGGTGCCTTCTCCAAACTGCCATTTTGAGATCTCTCCACAGGTGTTCTATGGGATTCAGGTCAGGACTCATTGCTGGCCTCCTTAGAAGTCTCCAGTACTTTCCCTCAAACCATTTTATAGTGCTTTTGGAAGTGTGTTTTGGGTCATTGTCCTGCTGGAACACCCATGACCTCTGAGGGAGACCCAGCTTTCTCACACTGGGCCCTACATTATGCTGCAAAATTTGTTGGTAGTCTTCAGACTTCATAATGCCAAGCACACGCATGTCAAGCAGTCCAGTGCCAGAGGCAGCAAAGCAACCCCAAAACATCAGGAAACCTCCGCCATGTTTGACTGTAAGGACCTTGTTCTTTTCTTTGAATGCCTCTTTTTTTTTACTGTACACTGTATGTTGATGCTTTTTCCCACAAAGCTCTACTTTTGTCTCATCTGACCAGAGAACATTCTTCCAAAACGTTTTAGGCTTTCTCAGGTAAGTTTTGGCAAACTCCAGCCTGGCTTTTTTATGTCTCGGGGTAAGAAGTGGGGTCTTCCTGGGTATCCTACCATATAGTCCCTTTTCATTCAGACGCCGACGGATAGTACAGGTTGACACTGTTGTACCCTCGGACTGCAGGGCAGCTTGAACTTGTTTGGATGTTAGTCGAGGTTCTTTATCCACCATCCGCACAATCTTGCGTTGAAATCTCTCGTCAATTTTTCTTTTCCGTCCACATCTAGGGAGGTTAACCACAGTGCCATGGGCTTTAAACTTCTTGATGACACTGTGCACGGAAGACACAGGAACATTCAGGTCTTTGGAGATGGACTTGTAGCCTTGAGATTGCTCATGCTTCCTCACAATTTGGTTTCTCAAGTCCTCAGACAGTTCTTTGGTCTTCTTTTCTCCATGCTCAATGTGGTACACACAAGGACACAGGACAGAGGTTGAGTCAATTTTAATCCATGTTAACTGGCTGCAAGTGTGATTTAGTTATTGCCAACACCTGTTAGGTGCCACAAGTAAGTTACAGGTGCTGTTAATTACACGAATTAGAGAAGCATCACATGATTTTTCAAACAGTGCCAATACTTTTGTCCACCTCCTTTTTTAGGTTTGGTGTGGAAATATTTCCAATTTGGCTTTAGGACAATTCTTTTTGTGTTTTTCATTGAAGACAAATTAAATGAAGATAATAATACCAAAGAATTTGTGATTGCAATCATTTTCAGGAAGAAACTGAGTATTTGACAGAATTGCAGGGGTGCCAATACTTTTGGCCACCACTGTAGACCTGTCTCCACCGCGGGGGGTCTCGACCCACCAGCGGACAGGCACCAGTATTGGGAGAGGGGGGCTGGCCGTCAGGGTCCACCGCGGCTCTGGCACAAACCCGGCAACACGGAGGTTGCACAGGCAGGAACGGCCTGGCCGTGTCGGCTTCGCACTCCACCGTAGTCCCTCTGCCCGTAACCTCAAAGTGATGCGCAAGCGGCTTTTCTTCCCAGGGCTGTTCCCCGCCCTGCAGGAAGGTGGGGGAGCTCAGGTCGGCCTTCCACCTTACTCCCTTACCTCCCTCACCCTCTTTCTTTCTTCTGTTCTCCATCTAACCCCTCTGCTCTGTGGTGTCCGCTCTCCCTCCAGCTCTCTCCTTATCACAGGTGGACTACCGCGTGTATTCACACTGTGGCGAATCTTTTGGGCCCAGGCATAAGAAGTCATCGAGGTAATGGATAATATGTGCCCCCTTAGAAACGTCCATGACGACCCATTCGAGGAAGCAACTAAACGCCTCAAATAGTGAGCAGGATATGGAGCACCCCATGGGCAAACAGCGATCTATATAGTATGCTCCTTCCCAGCAGCAGCCCAATAGGCGGACACTATTCGGAGGCACAGGTAGTAAGTAACCGGAACGCCCCCTCAATGTCTGTTTTGGCCATTAGGGTGCCCCTTCCCAACTTCTTGACCCGCCTGATTGCCTTGTCAAAGGAGGTACAGTATATACTACTGTACTTGGTTCCGCGTCGATGTTGTCGTTTACTGACCTGCCCCTTGGATATGACAAATGGTGGATTAGTCCGAATGTATTGGGTTCCTTTTTTGGCACGACTCCCAACGGGGTTACCACTACATTTTGTAAGGAAAGTGTTCTGAATGGAACCGCCATTCTACCTAAAGATATTTCTTTTTTTAATTTTCTTGTCATGACGTCTGGGTGTTGGTAGGCTGATTTTAGATTTTTACTGCAGCCTTTCTTGATTTTAGAAGGGCATGACATGTGTCTCCTCCTCCTTTTTCTCCTCCACCTCTTTTCTTTTCACATGACTATATGTACTTGTCACTTTTCCATGTGTTAGTTGTGTCTTCTGGGCAGTTTGTCAGATTTTGGACACCTTTGAAGTTGTTTTCTATGTGTTTTCTATGTGTTTCTATGTGTTTTTGTTTGCCTGCCATTGGTTTTAACGGTGTTCGATGAACCGAACCGAACCCGAAAACTACGGGGGTGGCTCAACACTAGCAGTGTTATCTATGCAGCTGGATTAGTCCTCAGAAGGACTGTTAGTTCAGCTGAATATGGGTATAATATATTGTGGTATACCTAAACTAACTAAGAAACAAGCAAATCTCTCTCTAGCTCAGCAGCACCTCTCCCTACGCTGCCTGATTCTGGAGTAAAATGTGACGAGCTGATGATATAGACCTGATGATGCTATGCGGCCAGCCAATCACTGTAATGCCACAACCAACATGGCTGCGGAATTACAGTGCGTGGCAGACAATCCCTGCATGTTCATTGGCTCTCTAAAGAGCGCCAAACATGCAGGGAGGGGACATGAGCTCCCACTAAGCAACCCCGGAAATACTCGACGAGCTCCAAGCATCTTGAGCAGTGAGATGCTAGGGCGAGTACTGAGCAGTAGCGAGCATGCTCGCTCATCATTACCAAGAAGTACAGGCGAGAGAGACACAAGTGCAATCCAGCAGAGGCAGGGGAACACTGTCAAAGTTCTGGGACAGTTTTATCAGACCCTCCCATGGCACAGGCCCTGAGGCGCGGGGTACTCTCACAAAGAGTGCAAAGTTTGGGAAGATGCTGAGGGAGTACCTTGCCGACCGTACCATCGTCCTCCGTGATTCCTCTGTGCCTTATAATTATTGACTATACAAGCTGGACACGTGGCTTGAACTGGCTCTCCACGCCTTGGAGGTCCCGGCCTATCCTTCTGCTAGCATTTTGTCAGAGCGGGTTTTTAGTGCCGCAGGTGGAATTATAACCGATATGCGCATCTGCCTGTCAACTGAAAATGCTGACAGGCTGAATCTTATAAAAATGAACAAGGGCTGGATTGGGCCAGATTTCTCAACACCACTGAATGATAGCAGGATAACATGAACTCAAATACAGTGTTTTTCTTTTGGGAAATCTAACTCTATTCCCATGCACCTCTGTCTTCACACCCAGACATGGGTATACGCTTCCTGATTTTGGCTATTTTCTCTTCTCCTCCTCATTCTCCTCATCCTCATCTTCCACATCCTCCATATCACCACCATATCTACCATATCACCATATCTACATCTCTTGCAAGGGGCATTGGAGTGCCTCCAAATTTTTGGCAGCCATTGCATTCACTGCATAGGCAAACAGTATGGGAGACCCACTTCCTAATAATGGGAACATTGTTTTCAGGAGGCCCTCCGACCTCTACTTCTCTTGCAAGGGGCATTGGAGTTCCTCCAAATTTTTGGCAGCCGTTGCATTCACTGCATAGGCAAACAGTATGGGAGTCTCACTTCCTAGTAATGGGAACATTGTTTTCAGGAGGCCCTCCGACCTCTACGTCTCTTGCAAGAGGCACTGGAGTGCCTCAAAATTTTTGGCAGCCGTTGCATTCGCTGCATAGGCAAACAGTATGTAAGACCCACTCCTTTTTAATGGGTACATGTCGTACTCATTACTGTAGCTCAGCTTCATGTGTGTTTAAATTGTTAGTGGGGTTTTTCCTAAATTTTGGCAGCCATTGGACTCACTGCATACCCTATAACTGTATGGCAGACCCTCTCCTTTCTAATGGGAACATGTCGTTACTGTGGCCCAGCTCTATGTGTCTTTAAATTGTTGATGGGGTTTCTCCCAAATTTTGTCAGCCCTTGCAGTCACAGCATGGGCATTACCACTATAGGAAACCAACTCTTTTATAATGGGAACATATTTTTTTACTGAGACCCTCCTTTATGTCTCTTCAAAGGGATATTGGGGTGTGTCCAAATTTTTGTCAGCCCGTGCAGTCACTGCATACACAATAACAGTATAGGAGACCCACTCTTTAGTAATGGGAACAAGAAAGCATAGCCGACTGCTGGCCCTTTAAGAATAATAAGGCTGTAAAAATAGTGTTTGTGACTTTCACAATCCCTCCTTCATAAATGAAACAGGATGTGTCTGATGATGTTTCACACACCACATGGCCAGATAAGGTTGTAAAATGTTAAAATGACATTTCCCGGTGAATGCATTTGTCACGGTTGAAAGCAATGCAAAAGTGCAAAAACGCATCAAAAACGAAATGTGTGAACAAAGCCCAAAGTGTGGAGGAGCATTTTTGTTTTTGTTTTTTTATTTTGCCTTTTATACAAGTCATTACCATGGAAACGATGTTCCTTAACATATGTCCCAGGAAAATCCAT
This sequence comes from Phyllobates terribilis, assembly GCF_046119375.1. Classification (NCBI taxonomy): domain Eukaryota; kingdom Metazoa; phylum Chordata; class Amphibia; order Anura; family Dendrobatidae; genus Phyllobates; species Phyllobates terribilis. The sequence goes on along the minus strand of NW_027362770.1, from coordinate 127,904,010 downwards.
TTTGGTTTTGTTTTTGTATGTTTTATTGTGAGTCCGTAAAAGTGGCATAATACCTCTGACAACATTGTTGACAACAGTGACCTGGAAGTCAGAGATGCTTGCAGGGGTCTTCCCCATGGTGTCCCCATGTCATTTGAGCACTGTTCCCATCGATTTGGGCAATTTTTAGATATTCTGCAGACCGCTGGGGGAGCCGCCGAAAAATGCTCTCGTTTCCCATGGACTTACATCGGGCTCATTACTCGGACGGAGCACCCGAGCATTCCAATTTGCTCGACCCGAGCAACGAGTACCTGAGCATTTTAGTGCTCGCTCATCATTAGATAAAAGAAGTGATCGCCGCTTAGCTCTAGCCTCTGCTGTTAGACACAAATGCCGGCTATGTAATATAGCCCGGCATCTACCGAATGTGGAGGGAGCTCAGCTCCTGAGAATTCTCTACATGCAGTCATCCCCACAATGACGTACATGTACGTGATTATGTGCTAAGGGGTTAAGGGAAGAATTGCTGGGATGTTTTTGTGTGTGTTTTCTGTGTTTAAAGGGGTATTCCCATCTCCAAGATCCTATCCCAATTAGTGTTGAGCGATACCTTCCGATATCGGCAAATATCGGATCGGATTGGATCGGACCGATACCCAAAAAGTATCGGATATCGCCGATTCCGATACCGGAAACCAATGCAAGTCAATGGGACAGAAATATCGGAATGAAAATAAACCCTTTTAATTCTACATGAAGGAAAACAACTAAGAATAATGTAGAATGTATTGGGGGAGCTGGGGGAGACAATAAAGGCATAGAGGTTTAGCCCAATCAAATGGAATAGCAGGAATTAATTTTTTTTTTAAGACGTTCTGAGTTACGGAAATATTGACTATGTTAAGTATTTTTATATTTTGTCAGATATTTATGTTTCACTACTTCCATGCTCTTCACCTTCTTTTTTACTTCTCCCACACTTTCTCCTTCATCATCCTCAGCATCAGCATCTTTTTCATCCACTTCTTCTTCACCTTCTTCATCTTCTTCTTCTTCACCTTCTTCGTATTATTCTTTTTTTTTACATTCTTCATATTCTTCTTATTCAACTATTATTCTTCTTCATATTCTACTTCTTCATCTTCTTCATATTCTTCTTCTTCATCATCATATTCTTATTTGTGACAGGCATTCCTGTAGTTGTTATCTATAAAAGTCTGGACATTACACCTTTCGTTCTGCCCGCCACAAAAGATTTACAACAGGATTTGTCCGCTTTCAGTTTGGCCTGCAGCAGCAGGTCTTTTCCAGGGGCACCCCGAGGAGGAACGGACTCACCCCCATACACTGCTTAGTCATCTTCTGTTTATAATTTAGATATTATCTTTTGCTCTGATTTTTAGTCTTATGCTTAATGTTCTTCCGCTTTTTGTTCTGCAGCTTCTTGTACTTCTGCTTCTTGGTTTTCTGTCTCTTGTTCTTCTGTATCTTGGTTGTTGTCTTCTCTTCTTTGTCCTCTTGGTCAACTTCTTCAGGGTCATCTTCTTGGTCTTCTTCGAGGTGGTCTTCAGGGTCGTCGTCTTCAGGGTCGTCGTCTTCGGGGGTCCTCGTCTTCTTCGGGGTGGTCTTCAGGGTCCTCGCCTTCAGGGTCGTCGTCTTCGGGGTCCTCGTCTTCTTCGGGTTGGTCTTCAGGGTCCTTGTCTTCAGGGTCCTCGTCAGGGAGATCCAGAGTGATTACGAAGAACCATTTCAAAGAGCTTGAACTTGGAAATGTAGCAGAAGGTACAAGAAGGCTGAGGAACTACCGAGGACCAGCTGACGGTACTGGAACCCGGATGGATAGCAGAAGGTACAAGAGCCAATGGAACTACCGAGGACCAGCTGACGGTACTGGAACTCGGTTACTAAGCAGGAGGTACCTGTGCCAGAAAGCACTACCAAGGACCAGCAGACGTTGGTGGAACTTGGATACCGAGAAGGAGGCACCTAATCCAAAGGCACTGCCGATTACCAGCTGACGGTACTGGAACCCGGATGGGTAGTAGAAGGTACAAGAGCAAATAGAACTACCGAGGACCAGCTGACGGTGCTGGAACCCGGATGGGTAGCAGAAGGTACAAGAGCCAATGGAACTACCGAAGACCAGCTGACGGTACTGGAACTCGGTTACTAAGCAGGAGGTACCTGTGCCAGAAAGCACTACCAAGGACCAGCAGACGTTGGTGGAACTTGGATACCGAGAAGGAGGCACCTAATCCAAAGGCACTGCCGAGAACCAGCTGGCGGTACTGGAACCCGGATGGGTAGCAGAAGGTACCCATGTAAAAAAAAGTTTCAAGGCCGCAAGCCGGCCGCAGTTACCAAAACCCACAGTCCTACAGGGGGTGCTTGTCCTATTGGCACTATGGAACCAGCCTTCATTGCCAGATCCCGCAGCCCACATAGGAGTCACCTAAACTGCAGGCACCATAGAGTCGGCTAACCCGACCGCAACACGACAGGACAACGCATTGGAGGCAAAGTGACGTTGACACTACCCGGAAACACCTTGCGGTGCTGGAACCCAGGGTAAATACTAAAAACAGAGTGGAGCCAGAGGTGTAATTGGAGCAAGTTTTAAATCAGTAGTACAGTGGATGTGGACAAAGCAGGAGAATTTGCCAGACACACAGCTGGGAAACAGCTGACGTTACTGAACCCCAATAACACTGGAGCAAGCGTTGACTGTGCAGATGGCACTTCTGAGCAGCAACTAGCGGTATTGGAGCCCAGGGTAAATACTAAAAACAGAGGAGCCAGAGGTGTAATTGGAGCAAGTTTTAAATCAGTAGTACAGTGGATGTGGACAGAGCAGGAGAAATTGCCGTCCGCACAGCAGTGGAACAGCTGACGTTACTGAACCCCAATAACACGGCAGCAAGTGTTGACTGTGCAGACGGCACTTCCGAGCGCCAACTGGCGGTGTTGGAGCTCAGGGATAATACTGAAAACAGAGGAGCCAGAGGTGTAATTGGAGCAACTTTAAAATCTGTAGTAGTGAGAATGTGGACAGAGCTGGAGAAATTGCTGTCCGCACAGCAGCGGAACAGCTGACGTTACTGAACCCCAATAACACGGCAGCAAGTGTTGACTGTGCAGACGGCACTTCCGAGCGCCAACTGGCGGTGTTGGAGCTCAGGGATAATACTGAAAACAGAGGAGCCAGAGGTGTAATTGGAGCAACTTTAAAATCTGTAGTAGTGAGAATGTGGACAGAGCTGGAGAAATTGCCGTCCGCACAGCAGGGGAACAGCTGACGTTACTGAACCCCAATAACACGGCAGCAAGTGTTGACTGTGCAGACGGCACTTCCGAGCGCCAACTGGCGGTGTTGGAGCTCAGGGATAATACTGAAAACAGAGGAGCCAGAGGTGTAATTGGAGCAACTTTAAGATCTGTAGTAGTGAGAATGTGGACAGAGCAGGAGAAATTGCCGTCCGCACAGCAGGGGAACAGCTGACGTTACTGAACCCCAATAACACGGCAGCAAGTGTTGACTGTGCAGACAGCACTTCCGAGCGCCAACTGGCGGTGTTGGAGCTCAGGGATTACAGTTCAGGTGGTAGAAACATGAACACAACATGAGACCTGGATACTGTTGCCAACCAATTATTTATTCTGGAAGAGGACTGGCAAATTCATGAGAGATCCAGGCCTTGTTCATTTTGAGAAAAGTAAGCCGGTCAACGTTATCGGAGGATAGTCGCATGTGACGGTCTGTTAGTACACCACCTGCGGCACTAAAGACGCTTTCCGATAATACACTAGCAGCAGGGCAAGCTAGCACCTCCAATGCATACTGACTAAGCTCTGGCCATGTATCCAGCTTACAGACCCAAAACTTGAAGGGAGAAGAGCCGTCTGGGAGTACACTAAGAGGGCAAGACATGTAGTCTGTCACCATCTGACGGAAACGTTGCCTCCTGCTGACTGGAGCCGTCTGTGATGGTGTAGACATTTGTGGCGGCGGGGACACAAAACTTTGCCACATTTCGGCCATACTGGTCTTGCCTTGTGCTGAGGCGCTGCTTCTGCTCCCTCTTTGTGCAGAGCTTCCTCCACTGCCTCGACGCACTGAGCTGCTTTGTAAAGCACTAGCAGCACTGCTCTCGGTTGGAATGGAGAACATGATGGAATGCACCAGTGTGTCTTGGTACTCCCGCATTTAACGCTCCCGGTTCAACGGTGTTATGAGGCTTTGTAAGTTGTCCCGGTAGCGAGGATCTAGGAGGGTGGACACACAATAATCAGCCGTGTTGAGAATGTGGGCGATGCGGCGGTCGTTTCTCAGGCACTGCAGCATGAAATCAACCATGTGCTGCAGACTGCCAACTGGCCAAGAAACACTGTCCCCTGCTTGAGGCGTGATCTCTGCCTGCTCTGCATCACCCCACCCTCGCTCTAGATACTGACTACTAGAGCATTGTGTACCTCCCTCCTCTGGACAGATGTCTTCCTCATCCATTGACTCCTCCTCATCCTCCTCACAAAGTGTCCCCTGCCTAGGCCTTTGTGAGGAACCACGTTGCGCAGACTGTAGAGAAGCAGATGGCATTTGTGACTCCTCATCCTCCACCTCTTCCAAAACCTCGTCCCTTAGTGCTTGCAGTGTTTTTTCAAGCAGCAGATAAGGGGGATAGTCATGCTGACTAGTGCATCATCTGCACTCGCCATCCACGTGGAATAATCGAAGGCACGCAAAACGTGGCAAATGTCCTTCATAGAGGCCCACTCAGTGGTGGTGAAGTGTGAACGGCGCGCACTGCGACTTGTTTGCGCCTGCTGCAGCTGGTACTCCATTACTGCTGCCTGCTGCTCACACAACCTCTCCAACATATGTAACGTTGAATTCTACCTGGTGGGTAGGTCACATATGATGCGATGTTCCGGAAGACGTAATCGGCGCTGCAGAGCTGCAATGCGTGATCTTGCGTTGCTGGAACGCCGCAAGTGAGCGCACTCTATGCGGACCTTGTGAAGCAGTGCATCAAGATCCGGATAGTCCCTCAAAAAACTCTGCACGACCAAGTTGAGCACATGTGCCAGACATGGGATGTGAGTGAGGTTGCCTAGGCCCAGAGCTGCCACCAGATTTCGGCCATTGTCACACACTACCATGCCTGGCTGGAGATTCGCTGGCACAAACCACACGTCGCTCTGCTGCTTGATGGCATTCCAGAGCTCCTGCGCTGTGTGTCTTCGATTCCCCAAAGAAATTAATTTTAATATGGCCTGTTGACGTTTGGCCACGGCTGTGCTCATATCGGTCATCATAACAGGTAACCATTCACGGGTCGATGTGGAGGTAGACCGTGACGGCTCCTGCAGCGCTGATTCAGAGGAACTGGAGTATGAGGAGGAGTCAATGTGTACAGACTGTATTCCTGCAATCCTTGGAGTTGGCAGAACACGTACAGCGTCACTCTCAAGATCTGTACCCGGCTCCACAACATTTACCCAATGGGCAGTGAGGGAAAGGTATCGTCCCTGTCCATGCTTACTGGTCCACGCATCGGTGGTCAGGTGGACCTTGCTACTGACGGCGTTTTGTAGCGCATGTTTAATTTTTCCCTCCACATGATGTTGCAGGGCAGGGACGGCTTGCCTGCTGAAATAAAAGCGGCTGGGCACATTGTATTGTGGGACTGCCAATGCCATAAAGTTACGGAAGGTGTCAGTTTCCACCAGCCTGAATGATAGCATTTCAAGGGCCAGCAGTTTATCAATGCCAGCATTCGGAGCCTGTGTTCGGGGGTGGTTTGCCGAGTATGGGCGCCTTTTCTCCCATGCCTGTGCTAACGATGGCTGTAGACTGGCCTGGGAGTGTGAGGATGACTGGGAAAGTGGTGCTGTGGGTGGAATTACACTGTGTCTCTGTACAACAGTGCCAGAGATTCTTCCATGGCGATCCTGTGAGGAAGCCGAACCAGCTGTGTGTGAGCTGGAGGAAGAGGCTACAACACGAGCTGAAGAGGTGGCAGGTGGCGCTGTAGGTTGGCCTAGGTCTTCAGTGTGTTTTTGTAACTCCACAACGTGCTTGGTCAGCACATGTTTCCACATATTTGTGGTATTGAGGTTGCTGACTCTTTTCACCTTCTGATTACACAGCTTGCATTTGACAAAGCAAATGTCATCTGCAACTGTGTCAAAAAAAGGACCAGGCACTGCAAGTCTTGGGAGCGCCTGCTTTGGATTTTGGAAGAGCCATGCTCCTAATGGGTGCCGAAGTGGAGGCTACAGGCAACCAAGTCTGCCCCCTCCCTCTCCCTCCTTTTTGGGCCGTTCGGGGAATCTCTTCCTCAGAGCTGCTCCCACCACCTTCCTGTCCCTCACGCCATGATGGGTCAAGGACCTCATCATCTACACCACCCTCTTCAAACAACTGCTTCTCCTGGGTAGTCTCGACAGCACAGTACGCACCAGAAAGTGGCACCTGAGTCTCATCATCAGATGCGTACTGCGCTGTGCTGCTGACCATAGCCACTGGCCCACCCGCCTCTTTAGATTCAGAGAGACAAAACGGTTGCGCATCACTGCATACCACCTCTTCTTCAAATTCTCGAATTCTGCTTGGCTGGCCCCCTCTTTCCAAGCCAAGAGATTCAGAGAACAGAAGTAGAGATCGCTCCTGTCCAGGGCTCTCTGACTGCCTGGGCAATTTGGCAGGTGGTGAAGAGACAGATGGGTGCTCTTCAGTGCTCAGGACCTGAGAGGATCTGGAACTAATTGAAGTCGATGCTTTAGCTGCCATCCATCCGACAACGGCTTCAATTTGGTCCTCCCGCAGCAGTGGGGTACGGCTAGCTCCTACAAAGCTGCGCATAAACGACTGTTCCCTGGTAAAACTGGGGGATGCTGAGTCACTGGTGCCCGCAGCAGGCACAGAATCCCCACGTCCTCTCCCTGCAGGCACAGAATCCTCACGTCCTCTCCCTGCAGAAACTCCACGCCCACGACCACATGCCTTACTCCCTGCCTTCTTCATCTTGGTAGACTGATAAAGATAGGCAGAAAAGTACTAAGGGCTTAGTGTGCTTATTCCTGAACAGCTGCTAACAGGTATAAGAAACACTAATTTTATAAAGTGTGGACTAGACTTTAATATGAGCTAATGTGGCCTACACAACTGTAAAGTGGAATGTTTGGTGAACTTTATTTAGTTTTTTTTTGTCACAAAAAGACACTGGATGTGCCCAAAGATGTAATACCGATAGTATCACAAACTTTTTGTAGCTATTACAATGTAGGAAGGTAACCTACAATGCAATAGATGAGGCTACAAAAAATAGGCTAATACTAATCTGGCTGGGGCTGCAGGGCACAATGCTGCAGAAAGGCTCCTCTAACTACTCCTATATAGTGTGTTTGGAACCCATGTAGCTGAATACGGATGGAACCACCACACTAATAGGAGAAATCAGGAAAAATTATGAATTGCCAAAAAAGGACAATGTATGAGGCAGTGACACACACTGAGTGCACTACAACCAGACGTGGCTGAAGCACACACTACAGGGTGAGCTGCACTCACACACACAGACCTTGCAGACTGCGGTGAACAGTGCAGATGCAGAGCACTGTGCACTAGCGCTGCAAGACAAAAAAAAATTCTCTATCTACTCCTATATAGTGTGTTTGGAACCAATTTAGCTGAATACGGATGGAACCACCACACTAATAGGAGATATCAGGAAAAATTATGAATTGGCAAAAAAGGACAATGTATGAGGCAGTGACACACACTGAGTGCACTACAATCAGACTTGGCTGAAGCACACACTACAGGGTGAGCTGCACTCACACACACAGACCTTGCAGAAAGTGGTGAACAGCACAGAGAACTGTGCACTAGCGCTGCAAGGCACAGCGATTTATAAAGTAGCTTGGGTAAAGCAGAATAGACCAAATAGGTAGCTAAAACTGTCCCTCAGAACAACAGCGTCCTATCCCTAACTGAATTCACAGCAGAGTGAGCTCAAAATGGCGGCGGCGGCTTTTATAGTGCATCATGACATCATTTCAGCAGCCAATCACAGCCATGCCATTAGTTAAGATGCCTACATGCCTAACAGGATGTGCCCACACTTCTTAGGATCCTCATTGGCTGAATAAAATGAAACTGACTCATTGCATTATGGGAACTTCCGATTCCGGTATACGATATTGCAAAAGTATCGGAATTAAGTATCGGAATTCCGATACCGCGAATATCGGCCGATACCCGATATTTCAGTATCGGAATGCTCAACACTAATCCCAATATGTAGTTGGTATAATAATAATATTAGCAAATAACTCCAATTAGAAATGTAGTATAGTTTTTCTGATTCGCTATATCTCTTTCCTCATGTGCAGGCATTGCAGGACCTTAGGTATCCATGGTTATGACCACTGATATAGTGACAGCTAGTTCATAGTGGTTGTAACCATGGATACCTAAGGTCCTGCAATGCCTGCACATGAGGAAAGAGATGAGATATAGCGAATCAGAAAAACTATACTACATTTCTAATTGGAGTTATTTGCTAATATTATTATTATTACACCTACTACATATTGGGATAGGGTCTTGGAGATGGGTATACCCCTGTAAGGCTGTGTGCCCACTATGCATTTTTAAGCGTTTCCACAGCAGCAAAAATGCTGCAGAAACGCTTAAAAAACGCATGGTAGAAGATCTGCCATGTTCCCCAATGATAATCCGCATGTGCTGTGCACATGTTGCGGAAATTTCCGCTGCGGGTTATCATTGCGGAAAAAAACGCAGCACTACCAATTATTTTGCGGAAGTGCTGCGTTTTTGCCGCCATTGACTTGCATTAGAACGCGCCAATTCCCCAAGACTGCATCTGTACTTGCGTAATTGGCGCGTTCTAATGTGCATATGGTACCCGGGTGTGGAGGACAGGAGACTCTCCTCCAGACCCAGGTACCATAAAAGCTGTAAAAAAAGAATAAAATAAAAAATAAATATTATATTCACCTTCCGACGGCCCCTGGACTTCTCCTCTGTGCTTGCCAGCTGATCGCGCAGGATTGAAGGACCTGCGGTGACGTCACAGTCATGTGACGGCAGGCCCTTCAGTGCAGGGCAACACGATGTGCCGGCAGCCAGGAACGAGCGCAGCAAGACTGCAGGGGCCATCAGAAGGTAAGTATAGGTTTATTTTTTTATTTTTAACCATTCTAAAGGTCACACTATATAAATCCATGTCGGTTGCATGGATTTATATAGTGTGACCAAGCTGACAAGCACTTTCCAAGTGATGCTAATCGCTTGGAAAGCGCTTGACAACCCGCATGCGGAAATGCATGTGAAGAACGCTTCACTTCCGCTTGTCTCTGGCATGAAAAATGCATGTACAATCCGCATGCGTTTTTTTCTGCCAGGGAGATGCAGAAACGCTCAGGAAAAAATCCTGAGCATTTCTGCATCGTGGGCTCATAGCCTAAGGCTACGTTCCCAAGATGAGTTTTTGATGCAGTGTATTTATGCTGTGTGAAAAAATGCAGCGCATTACATTTCCCAAAAAATAGATGTGATTTATAGAAATCTTCTGCCCACTGTAGTTTTTTAGATGTGGAAAATCCACAGGTAAAAAAACATATGTGCTGTTACTGTGTTTCCACTGCATAAACACACAAAAAACACATGTAGAACTCACATGACTGTATCAATAAAGTTTTGTCAAAGTCAAATACCAACGTATCAAAAACAAAGCAGCTTTATTAATAGTTTACAGGCCATCAAGAGACAAAAAAACACAAAGTCAAAAAAGTAATAAAAATGCAATGAGAAAAAGCAAATAGTGTAAGGCCACGTGCACACATTGAGTATTTGCTGAGTTTTTCATACCTCAGTATTTGAAAACCAGACGCAGGAGTGGGTAAAAAATGTTTTTCCTCTGATTGTACCACTTCTGGTTTTGGCTTACATATATTTATGTGAAATACTGACCAAATACTGAATGTGTGAATGTGGCATTAGTGTTCAAATCTGTTTCATTTTCTAGAAATTGTTTCTTGTTAAAATATACTAATAAAGTGCTCAGTGCAAAATAGGCGTAGCTGGGGAGTTCACGGCACCTTCCCACCTACTTGTTTTCCACCTATCTCTGCTCTCTGAGGTGTCAATCAATATAGAGGAGGGTGGAGATAGATGTTAAATTTCAAGGCTATGTTCACACATCATGGTTTTTTCTGCTTTCATTTTCTGCAGCAAAACCTGATCTCTTGCCAGGGGGTTGTTCAGGATTTTTGTTGTTGTTTTCTTGCTTTTTTGTTTTTTTTGTGTGTTTTAGGTGCATTTTTGGTGCGTTTTTTCAGCATTTTTTTCACTGTCCTTTTGTCTCTGTTATGCATGTACATAAAGTTCAGTGAAAAAAAAAATTTCATTCTGGTTTATGCACCACCCATTACTTCCAATGGCTGAAAAATCGCTGAAAGAAGTGACATGCTGTATATTTCAAAAAAACATGCAAAGCACAAAATCCTGAACAAAAAGAAATCATGATGTGTGCATGAGATTTCTGGAATCTCATAGACTTTGCTGGTACTGTAAAACGCAGCTGAAAATTTGCATAAAAAAAAGCATCAAAAAACGCTGAAAAAACCATGATGTGTGAATATAGCCAAAGTATTCTTTACATTCTTTTCTTGTAGTTTCAATATTCTGTGTATGCGGTATAGCTTTTATGGTTTAACCCCTTTACGACCTATGATGTATAGGTACGTCATAGGTCTCCTCCCCCTGTTTGATGCAGGTGCTGAGACCGTACCTTTTCAGGCACATGACAGCTGATCTGATCAGCTGTCATGTGCACCTAACAGAAGTATCTGGAAACGCTATCCACCTGCTGCTGTTAACATGTTAAATCTCTGACAGTGGCATTTAACATGATTGTGCCAAAAGTGTGTCACGCTTGTCATTGCTGATCTGCTATGAGCGCCACTCCGTGGCTGGCGTTCATAGCAGATGATCATTTCTGCTACACATAGTATGCCATGCCTGTAGCACCAGCGGTTGAATTATCACAGCTTCAAGTCTCCTAAGGAGAATATTGAAGCAAGTAAAAGGCGTAAAAAAAAATGTTTTTAAAAATATAAAAAAGATCTAAAAGTTCAAATCACCCTCCTTTTGCCTCATAAAAAAAAATAAAAATACACATATTTGGAATTCCCACGTTCAGAATCGCACGATCTATCAATATATAAAAAAATTTAATCCAATCGGTAAATGGCGTGACGAGAAAAAAAAAGAATCAAAACTCCGGAAGTATGTTTTTTTAGTCGCCGCAACATTGCAATAAAATGCAATAACGGGCGATCAAAGCATCGTATCTACCCCAAAATGGTATCAATAAAAACATCAGCCTGGCATACAAAAAATAAGCCCTCATCTGTCCCCAGATCCCAAAAATTTAAGACGCTATGGGTCTCGGAAAATGGCACCATTTTGTTTGTTTTTTTTTTACAAACTTTGGATTTTTTTTCACCACTTAAATAAAAAAGAACCTATACATGTTTGGAATCTACAAACTCGTAATGACCTGAGGAATCATAATGCCAGGTCAGTTTTAGGACTTGGAATTGCACTTTTTTTGCAATTTCTCCGCACTTGGAATTTTTTTCCTGTTTTACAGTACACTATATGGTAAAATCAATGGTGTCATTCAAAAGTACACCTCGTCCCACAAAAACAGGCCCTCACACGGCCATACTGACTGTGAAGATCTGAGGTTGTCGGTTGTAATAATTACCTAAGCAGGTTAACAATGCAACAATATTTTATTCTTTACAGCCATGGTTTTACAACAATTCCAGGTAAAATGGCCAAAGTACAATGCTCTCAGTCCACAAGTTCCCAAACCGGGATCAGAAGCTCCACTGCCCCCGTACCAGGCGATGCTCACTGTCTCCCAACTTTTGGTTGGCCAACAGATTTCGTATCTCTGGCAAGTATAGTCTGTAGCCACAATCCACGCTCCTCCAGATGACAGATAACACGACTACAGCCCATGTATTGAGCAGCAATAGTCCTTAAGAAAGTTCATAAAATCCAGATGACAGATCCCACAATTGTAGCACATGTGTCCAGCCCAGCCGGCAACCGATCTCCAAATTCCATAGGCCATCCATGCATGACTTCAGCCTAGATCAGGAAAGATGGTGGTCAGCAGCACTCACTGCAAGGAACGCACGTCCATAATCCTCAAGGAACCCATTCGAGGAAATATCAGCTTAGAAAAGTAAAAGATAGCGTCCATGCCAGGGTGCACCCTCACTTTGCTAGAGGACTTGTTGGGATCCTGGATTAGGTGAGTATATGATGTTTTTTAATTTAACTAAAACTTGTTAATTTGCAAAAGAGGTGTTTATTCTGCCACCCCAAAACACACAACGTTTCAACCCTGTGAGGGTCTTTGTTAAGTATGTATTTACTCAGCCTAGATCGTCTCCCTTTGATGTCACTCTCCCAACTCCCATGTGCCTTTCTTCCTCCCTTCCAGGATCAGCCCCCTGAATGGGCAGAAGTGTTCACCCCTTCATCCTTAAACATTTGCTTTTAGCTCAAAGAATGAAGAATATTCCAGAAGTCCATCACCTTGGATTGCATGTGAGACCCAATGTGGTGATGGCTCCCCTGGGTCTACTATCCCCATCCACACAATGGGCCTAGTGGCTGGGAGAACAATGGCTTGAGGCCTCTAAGATACTGATGAGATTACATTTACCTTTACCTTTAGCAATCTCCTGTCTGGCCTTATGTATGCATAAGATCCAGCCTGCACGTCTTCCTCTGTTTACGGTCACTGAATGGAAACATTGATTCCTGAGGCTGAACTGACGAGCAAGCAAATCTCTAATGAAACACAGCAATAAGATTGTTGTAACCGGTGCTCCGTGCTCCTCACATTGATGGAAAAATAAAAAAAGTTATGGCTCTGGGAAGAAGGGGAGCAAAAACCGAAAACGCAAAAACGGAAAATCCCAAGGTGGTGAAGGGGTTAAAAAACCCTAAGAATTGAAACCGCCCACCCGCTTTCTGTCTCGTTACAGAGGCAGAATGATATAACCGGGAATCGTTTCTGACACAGGTGGACAAGGTCATTAGCGGGTAAGACTATTACAGAAAAAGAACCACCATTGACCATGTGGCCCAGTGACCTGCTAACTGGCCCGTGAATGTGTGGTTCGTTTGCAGAATTTCTGTATATACAATATGATAGTTGAAGACTCCTGGATACATTAATTCAGTAACGCATCCTATTAGACTGAGTTCAAAGCGCTGAAATGGACACATAATGAATGGTTTTCTGCCATGATGAATATGTATACCTTTCTATGACTACAGGTCCTGTTCTCTCCGATAAGCAAGGCTCAACTGATCTGATAAATACTATAATAATGCAACACATATCTGCTATAGAGACGTGTGCGTTATCGACCTTTATCAGTAATAGTGTCGTTTATCATGCAAATCCTATTAAAATAGGAATGTTTACCAGAGTAATGGAGGATAATTGCAAAATTGCGTGTGCTGGGTGTGTATCTGAATAACAATCATTTTCTGCTTGGTAGTTGTGTGCTGATTTTGATGAGCTGGTTCATCCTGTAAACCCAATAGCGTACAGGGGACCCACCCAGAGCTACGCTACGCTTAACTATATTGGTGTGTGAAGCACGATCTCCCCGTACTGCCGCTCTCTGTTCTGAAGACTGCAGGTCGCTTTAATCCTGCGGTCTACAGAACGGCAGGGTAATGCAGTGCCTGGAACGACGGTGCATGCGCAGGACGTCTGAGTCCCGGAGTGGTGACATCATCACGCCGCGCTGGGCCTATAACATCCTATGCGTGCACCCTCACTTTGCTAGAGGACTTGTTGGGATCCTGGATTAGGTGAGTATATGGTGTTTTTTAATTTAACTAAAACTTGTGATGTGACGTGGGGGCATCATAAACAATGAAAGAGGGGGGCCCCCTCATACATTATAGAGGCCACTGTGGGAGGCCATCAAAGTTTAGAGGCTATTATGCTGTTCGGGTACTACTGTGGGGGCCCTTATACAACCCCTGGCAAAAATTATAGAATCAACGGGCTCGGAGGATGTTCATTCAGTTGTTTAATGTTGAAAAAAAGCAGATCACAGACATGGCACAAAACTAAAGTCATTTCAAATGGAAACTTTAGGGCTTTAAGAAACACTAAAATAAATCAAGATTAAAAATGTGGTACTCAGTAAGGTTAATTTTTTTCAGACCAAGCAGAGGGAAAAAATTATGGAATCACTCAATTCTGAAGAAAAAATTATGGAATCATGAAAAACAAACACACAAAAGAACAGTCCAATACATCACTAGTACTTTGTTGCGCCACCTCTGGCTTTAATAACAGCTTGCAGTCTTTGAGGCATGGACTTAATGAGTGACAAACAGTACTCTTCATCAATCTGGCTCCAACTTTCTCTGATTGCTGTTGCCAGATCAGCTTTGCTGGTTGGAGCCTTGTCATGGACCATTTTCTTCAACTTCCACCAAAGATTTTCAATTGGATTGAGATCCGGACTATTTGCAGGCCATGACATTGACCTTATGTGTCTTCTTTCAAGGAATGTTTTCACAGTTTTTGCTCTATGGCAGGATGCATTATCATCTTGAAAAATGATGTCATCATCCCCAAACACCTTTTCAATTGATGGGATAAGAAAACTGTCCAAAATATCAATGTAAACTTGGGCATTTATTGAAGATGTAATGACAGCGATCTCCCCAGTGCCTTTACCTGACATGCAGCCCTATATCATCAATGACTGTGGAAATTTGCATGTTCTCTTCATCCAGTCATCCACAGTCGACGACTGCATTTCCTTAGCCCATTGTAACTTTGTTTTTGTCTGTTTAGGTGTTAATGATGGTTTATGTTTAGCTTTTCTGTATGTAAATCCCATTTCCTTTAGGTGGTTTCTTACAGTTCGGTCACAGACATTGACTCCAGTTTCCTCCCATTTGGTCCTCATTTGTTTTGTTGTGCATTTCCTGTTTTGGAGACATATTGTTTTAAGTTTCTGGTCTTGATGTCTTCCTTGGTCTACCAGTATTTTTACCTTTAACAACCTTCCCATGTTGTTTGTATTTGGTCCAGATTTTAGACACAGCTGACTGTGAACAACCAACATCTTTTGCAATATTGCGTGATGATTGCCTTCTTTTAAGAATTTGATAATCCTCGCCTTTGTTTCAATTGACATCTTGTGTTGGAGCCATGATTCATGTCAGTCCACTTGGTGCAACAGCTCTCCAAGTTGTGATCACTCCTTTTTAGATGCAGACTAACGAGCAGATCTAATTTGATGCATGTGTTAGCTTGGGAAATTAAAATTTACAGGGTGATTCCATATTTTTTTCCTCAGAATTGAGTGATTCCATAATTTTTTCCCTCTGCTTGGTGTGAAAAAAATTACCCTTACTGAGTACCACATTTTTAATCTTGATTTATTTTAGTGTTTCTTGCAGCCCTAAAGTTGCCATTTGAAATGACTTTAGTTTTGTGCCATGTCTGTGATCTGCTTTTTTTCAACAACATTAAACAACTGAATGAACATCCTCAGAGCCCGGTGATTCCATAATTTTTGCCAGGGGTTGTATAGTGCTTCAGCTAATATGGGGGTCATTATATAGTTCTGCAGCTAATGTGGGTGTGGCGCCCTGCTGCGCATTGGTGCCACAGATCCCAGAGGGGTGCATGGATGGACTTCTTCACAAGAGGCCCTCACTGCATTCACACACCTCCACCCTACCACCTCAGACCACCAGAGGGAGCTTGGATAGGGTTGTATATACTGGAGGGTGGAGTTAGGCAGGCAGTCTGCTCCAGAACAGAGTTAGTTCGAGAGGGAGTTCAGGCTCAATGAGCTCAGGTTAGTGAGCATAGGGCATGCCGATGCCATAAGAGCGATGAAGCGCAGCGTGCCTGCTGCAGTGTGTAGCCTAGTGAGGGCCCAGAGTGTGGCCGAAGGCGAGTGGAAAGAGAGTAACATAGGGGTCAGAGGAGCTTTACCCGCTCACCCCAAAACATATACCGGACACCGGGTCCGCATCTGCAGGAATTCTTTACACCCAGCAGAAACAACCGGAACCCTTGGCGAACTATATGTCCCAGGTTCACCAAAAGCTGTTCATGTACCAGGGTCAGGAGTCACGGAGGCCTAGAGACCAGGGAGTGAATCTCCAACAGAAGGCCCTACCACCTGTTATGATCTGCTACAAGCACTAAGGAAAGACAGGAGATCTGTCCCTACAATAGAACTAAACTGGATCCCTACGATGTAACGGGGAACCTGATCCTGCGATCAGACCCGCTAAAGTCCTCGGCTAGTCTGTTCGAAGACCTATAGATGCAAGGGAGGGATCCCTACAAGAACTAGGGACTGGGATAAAGTTGGACACCTCCTAGCAGAAACTGTAGCACTCAAAGACAAACACACAACAAAGAACATAGAGGTCCGAAGACCTAGCAAAACTAACAGAGAACGGTAACAGAGCACCAAGCTAGCTCATGAGTAGTAAATACAATGAAGTCCAGCAAGGCCAGGAGGGCGGAGCCGGATTAAATAGGCAAAAATGGTCATGTGACCAGCAAACTAGAAAAAAACCTAACAGGAGAGTTCTAACAGTACCCCCTCTTCTAAGAGGATCCTCCGGATCCCCTAGGACCGGGCTTATCAGGAAACCTCCTGTGAAACGCTTTGACAAGTCTGGAAGCAGAAACATCATCCGCCCTCACCCATGAGTTATCCTCGGGTCCGAAACCCTTCCAAGCGACGAGATACTGCAAACTCCCTCTATACCGTCTAGAATTTAGGATGCGGGAAATTTCATATTCCCCGTCCTCCACCACCGGAGGAACAGTGGCAGAGGCGTCACCAACCGACACATCAGCTTTTTTCAACAGAGAAACATGAAACACCGGATTAATCTTCCAGGAGGTAGAAACTAGAGATGAGCGGTGTTCGACTAGAACTGTTCGCCAATCTCAAATTCGAGCTGTTTTGGGCGGTGTTCGAGTTGTTCGACGAACCCGAACGATTTGCAAAAAATTTGGCTGTTCGAGGTTATGTTCGATAACTGTTCGTGCACCAAAAGCGTGTCCTGCATGTCTGGCGCTATTTAGAGCACCAATCATGCAGGGATTGTCTGCCACTCACTGTAATGCCACAGCCATGGTGGTTGTGGCATTAGAGTGATTGCCCAAATCGATGGGAACTGTGCTCACAGTGAAACATGAAAAGCCGGCAATTCAGCAGCGGCGTACACAGGTACCCGACAATTTAGAACCGAAAGAATAGAGCTTCACATATAGATTAGATAGATAGAAACATGTCAGCCACATATATAAGAAGTACAGTGACAGTGTTGATTACTGTACTTGTCATTTAGTGTAAAGGATTTATAAAAAAAAATATTAGTGTTTTCATGCACCGTCTCTTTAAAAAAGCCGGCGGCAATTCAGCAGCGGTACCCGACAATTTAGAATGGAAGGAATAGAGCATCACACATAGATTAGATAGATAGAAACATGTCAGTCACATATATAAGAAGTACAGTGACAGTGTTAATTACTGTACTTGCCATTTAGTGTAAAGGATTTATTAAAAAAAATATTAGTGTTTTCATGCACCGTCTCTTTAAAAAAGCCGGCCGGCAATTCAGCAGCGGTACCCGACAATTTAGAATGGAAGGAATAGAGCATCACACATAGATTAGATAGATAGGAACATGTTAGTCACATATATATGAAGTACAGTGACAGTGTTGATTACTGTACTTGTCATTTAGTGTTAAAATAAAGGATTTATTTAAAAAAAAATTAGCGTGGGGTTCCCCTTAATTTTAGGCTCTAGTGGAGGTTAAGCAGACGGCTGGGGCAGATGTTTGAAGCCTGGGAAGGGGGTAATACCCATGGAGCTTCCCAGGCTACTAATATCAGCCCCCAGCTGAATGCCTAGCCTTTACTAGCTATTAAAATGGGGGACCCCCCAAAAAATTGACGTGGGGTCCCCCCTATTTTAATAGCTAGCAAAGGCTAGGCAGACAGCTGGGGGCTGATATTAATAGCCCAGGAAGGGTGCCATGAATATTGGCCCCCTCCCAGGCTAGAAACACCAGCCGTCAGCCGCCCCAGAAATGGCACATCCATAGGATGCGCCAATTCTGGCACTTAGCCTCGCTCTTCCCACTGCCCTGTAGCGGTGGCAGTGGGGTAATAGGGCTGGGGTTGATGTCAGCTTATAATGCCAGCTGACATCAAGCCCAGGTTAGTAATGGAGAGGCGTCTATAAGACACCCCCATTACTAACCCCATAGTCAAAGTTAAAAAAAACACAAACACCCAGAATAAAGTCCTTTAATTGAAATAAAGACACAATTCTTTATTGTTCTAAATTAAACCATACTTACCGTCACCCCATTCCAGCTGAAGCCAACGATCCCCTGCAATAAAAGAAAAATAATAAAGCAACATCATCCTTACCTTTCCATGGTTCCCACGACAGCTTCAGCTCTGCTACATCGAGATGACAGGCTGGACCGCAGCAGAACGCTGCCATCCAGCCTGTCATCCCGAGGACACTGAGAAGCGCAGGCATGCTTGCACTCCTCAGCGTCTCTCTGTGACGGCATCCAGATGAGCCGAGGTCATGTCCAATGAACTCGGCTCACCTCATGCACGTCACTGACAGCGTGGGAAAATTCTCCTGCACTCAGCGCTTCAGCGTGAGAATTCTCCCACGCTGAAGCGCTGAGTGCAGGAGAATTTTCCCACGCTGTCAGTGACGTGCATAAGGTGAGCTCATGTCCAATGAACTCAGCTCACCTCATGCACGTCACTGACAGCGTGGGAAAATTTTCCTGCACTCAGCGCTTCAGCGTGAGAATTCTCCCACGCTGAAGCGCTGAGTGCAGGAGAATTTTCCCACGCTGTCAGTGACGTGCATGAGGTGAGCCGAGTTCATTGGACATTAACTCGGCTCATCTGGATGCCCTCACAGAGAGACACTGTGGAGCGCAAGCATGCCTGCGCTTCTCAGTGTCTGCGGGATGACAGGCTGGATGGCAGCGTTCTGCAGGTCCAGCCTGTCATCTCGATGTAGCAGAGCTGGAGCCGTCCTGGGAACCATGGAAAGGTAAGGATGATGTTGCTTTATTATTTTTCTTTTATTTCAGGAGATCGTTGGCTTCAGTTGGAATGGGCGTGATGGTAAGTATGGTTTAATTTAGAACAATAAAGAATTGTGTGTTTATTTCAATTAAAGGACTTTTTTCTGGGTGTTGTGTTTTTTTTAAATACTTTACTAGAAATTCATGGTGGTCATGTCTAATATTGGCGTGACCCCATGAATTTCGGGCTTAGGGCCAGCTGATAATGCCAAGCTGGCCCTAACCCCTTTATTTCCCATTGAGCCAACGCATCAGGGCCCTGGATGAGTTGGGTACAGCGCCAGAAGATGGCGCTTCTATGAACACGCCATTTTCCGGGGTGGCTGCGGACAGCAATTTGCAGCGGGGGTGGCCCAGAAAGCTTGGGCCTCCCTGCGCTGCGGATTCCAGCCCCCAGCTGCCTAGTTGTACCTGGCTGGACTCAAAAACAGGGCGAAGCCCCACGTCAATTTTCTTTAAATTATTTCATGAAATAATTAAGAAAAAAAGAACTTCCCTATATTGTTGTGTCCGGCCAGGTACAAATAGGCAGCTGGTGGTTGGGGGCAGCCCGTTCCTGCTTTATTATTTTTCTTTTATTGCAGGAGATCGTTGGCTTCAGCTGGAATGGGCGTGATGGTAACTATGGTTTAATTTGGAACAATAAAGAATTGTGTGTTTATTTAAATTAAAGGACTTTATTCTGGGTGTTTGTGTTTTTTTTAACTTTTACTATGGGGTTAGTAATGGGGGTGTCTTATAGACGCCTCTCCATTACTAACCTGGGCTTGATGTCAGCAGGCGTTATAAGCTGACATCAACCCCAACCCTATTACCCCACTGCCACCGCTATAGGGCAGTGGGAAGAGCGAGGCTAAGTGCCAGAATTGGCGCATCCTATGGATGCGCCATTTCTGGGACGGCTGACGGCTGGTGTTTCTAGCCTGGGAGGGGGCCAATATTCATGGCACCCTTCCTGGGCTATTAATATCAGCCCCCAGCTGTCTGCCTAGCCTTTGCTAGCTATTAACATAGGGGGGACCCCACGTCATTTTTTTTGAGGGGTCCCCCATTTTAATAGCTAGTAAAGGCTAGGTATTCAGCTGGGGGCTGATATTAGTAGCCTGGGAAGCTCCGTGGGTATTACCCCCTTCCCAGGCTTCAAACCTCTGCCCCAGCCGTCTGCTTAACCTCCGCTAGAGACTAAAATTAAGGGGAACCCCACGCCAATTTTTATTTTAATAAATCCTTTATTTTAACACTAAATGACAAGTACAGTAACCAACACTGTCGCTGTACTTATTATAAATGTGACTGACATGTTTCTATCTATCTAATCTATGTGTGAAGCTCTATTCTTTCTGTTGTAAATTGTCGGGTACAGATGCTGAATTGCCGGCCGGCTTTTTTAAAGAGACGGTGCATGAAAACACTAATATTTTTTTTACTAAATCCTTTACACTAAATGACAAGTGCAGTAACCAACACTGTCACTGTACTTCATATATATGTGACTGACATGTTTCTATCTATCTAATCTATGTGTGAAGCTCTATTCTTTCTGTTCTAAATTGTCGGGTACCGCTGCTGAATTGCCGGCCGGCTTTTTTAAAGAGACGGTGCATGAAAACACTAATATTTTTTTTACTAAATCCTTTACACTAAATGACAAGTGCAGTAACCAACACTGTCACTGTGCTTCTTATATGTGTGACTGACATGTTTCTATCTATCTAATCTATGTGTGATGCTCTATTCCTTCTTGTCTAAATTGTCGGGTACCGGTGTATGCCGCTGCTGAATTTGCCGGCCGGCTTTTTTAAAGAGAGTGTCTTCTGAGCAGTTTGTCAGCTTTTGGACACCCTTGCAGGTGTTTTCTATGTGTTTCTATGTGTTTTTGTTTGCCTGCCATTGGTTTTAACGGTGTTCGACGGTGTTCTAAGGTGTTCGACGAACAGTTCGACCAACAGTTCCTCGAACATCCCGGTGTTCGACGAACCGAACCCGAACACTATGGGGGTGGCTCAACACTAGTAGAAACCTCCAACCTAACAGCAGATTGGTTAACTATCTGAAGCACCTTAAAGGGCCCTACAAACTTGGGACCCAATTTTTTCGAAGGAATCCTCAATCACAGATTCTTAGAGGACAACCAAACCATGTCACCAATAGCAAACGAAACCTCTTGCCGTTTCCTATCAAAGTACCTCTTAGATTTTTTGTTAGCCTCCTGAAGATTATCACGCACATCCATCCAAACTCTCTCCAAATCACCGGAAAAACTCTCCTCCTCTGGCACAGCCGATACCAATTTGGAGAATGACCCAAAAGACGGATGTCTCCCAGTACAACAAAAAAAAGGCGAACACCCAGCAGAAGAGGATGTATGGTTGTTAAGAGCAAATTCAGCAAGTGGCAGAAACTCAGACCACCCCTCTTGATTGTCTGCCACAAAGCAATGCAAGAACTGCTCAACATCCTGGTTCTTTCTTTCTGTCTGGCCATTAGACTCAGGATGATATCCGGATGAAAACGACAAATGAACTCCCAACCTGTCACAAAAGGCACGCCAAAAACGAGCCACGAACTGAGGTCCCCTATCAGAAACAATGTCAGTAGGAACGCCATGTAGTCTGACAATTTCCTTGACAAAGGCTTTAGCGAGTGTCTTAGCGCAAGGCAGTTTGATGAAGGGAACCAAGTGACACATCTTGCTAAAACGGTCCACGACCACCCAGATGACCGTGAAACCTTCAGATGGGGGAAGGTCAGTAATAAAGTCCATAGCCAGATGTGTCCAAGGTGCACTAGGAACCTCCAGAGGACAAAGCAACCCCGCAGCAGGAGCATGTGAAGACTTTGATCTAGCACACACAGTACATTGACACACCCACTTAATGACTTCCTTCTGCCATCCAGGCCACCAAAAACTGCGACCCACAAGTCTCTTGGTCTCAGAAATTCCTGGATGACCTGCCAACCGAGACTCATGACACTTAACAAACAAATCTCTCCTAAAGGTCCTAGGCACAAACAACCTCCCATGGGGAGTGTTAGATGGGGCATTCTCCTGAGCTTTAAGAATCTCATCCTCCAAAACGGAGTCCAAAGCAGCAATCACAACACCTTCTTGTAAAATGCTCTCCTCCTCAGCACTGACCATGGGAGAAAAGCTGCGAGACAAAGCATCCGCTTTAACATTCTTGGTACCCGGGATGTAAGTAACGGAAAAATTAAACCGCGAGAAAAAAAGTGCCCACCTAGCCTGACGGGCATTCAAGCGCTTGGCAGCATCAAGATAGATCAGATTTTTATGATCAGTGAAAACCTGAATGGGAAATTCAGCACCTTCCAAGAGATGACGCCAGTGTTCAAATGCGAGTTTAATAGCCAGCAATTCCCGATTACCAATATCGTAATTAAGTTCAGTCTCAGAAAATTTTTTTGAAAAAAAGGCACAGGGATGTGCTCCATCCTTGCTTTCCTGAGACAACACCGCACCAACCCCCACAGAAGAAGCATCAACCTCAACCAAAAACGGCTTAGTCACATCAGGCTGTATAAGGATGGGAGCAGAGCTGAACCTCTCCTTTAGAAACACAAAAGCTTCAATGGCCTCAGAAGTCCACTGAACCGCATTAGCACCTTTCCTAGTGAGATCGGTCAGCGGTTTGACAATAATAGAAAAATTTTTAATGAATTTTCTGTAATAATTGGCGAAACCCAAAAACCTCTGTATCGATTTCAAACCAATAGGCCTAGGCCATTCCTGCACAGCTTGAACTTTAACCGGGTCCATCTCAAAGCCCTCAATGGAGATAATGTAGCCCAAAAAACTAA
Organism: Phyllobates terribilis; assembly: GCF_046119375.1. Taxonomy (NCBI): domain Eukaryota; kingdom Metazoa; phylum Chordata; class Amphibia; order Anura; family Dendrobatidae; genus Phyllobates; species Phyllobates terribilis. Next base: position 127,880,954 of record NW_027362770.1, on the reverse strand, counting down.
TTCTCTGTACAGCGAACTCACATTTCTCCAGCTTAGCAAAAAGCGAATTGTCCATTAATAACTGTAAAACCTCACGTACGCTCCGCCAATGAGACTCCAGATCAGGCGAATAAATCAGAATGTCATCCAAATACACAACCACATTTTTGCCGATCAAAGGTCTCAGGATGTCATTAATAAGATTCTGAAAAAATGCTGGAGCATTGGTAAGACCAAAAGGCATAACCAGATTCTCAAAATGACCCACAGGAGTGTTAAAAGCAGTCTTCCATTCATCACCCTCCTTCATGCGCAACAAATTGTATGCCCCCCGGAGATCAATTTTAGAGAACCACTTGGCCCCCACTAACTGGTTAAACAAATCAGGAATCAATGGCAGTGGGTAGGGATTGCGTACAGTAATTTTATTAATCTCACGAAAGTCCAGACAAGGACGTAAACCGCCATCTTTTTTTTTAACAAAAAAAAATCCAACAGCCACAGGAGACTTGGAAGGCCTAATGTGACCGGCGGCCAAGCTTGTCTGTATGTATTCCTCCAAAGGCTTTCTCTCAGGAATAGTAAGATTAAATAAACGACTTTTAGGAAGAGTAGCTCCAGGGACAAATTCAATGGTACAATCATAGTCTCTATGGGGAGGCAAAATTTGTGACTCCTCCTCAGAAAAAACTCTCCAAAAATCCTGAATAGGTACAGGTAATTCCCCTTTTTCCACCGCAGCAATACGTCCGTTATAACACTTGTCATAACATTTAGGGCTCCAGGACTTAATTTCATTGGTAGACCAATCCAGTACAGGATTATGCAATTTTAACCAGGGCAACCCCAATATTACTGGAGAAGGCAAATTATTCAATACTACCAAATCCAAATTCTCTTGATGAACACCATTAATAGTGAGGGGAAACTCACAGACCTTGTGAGTAACACTCTTCAAGGGAGAGCCATCAACAGAAACCACAGCAATAGGGGATAACAAAGGTTTAGGTTTTAATGTAAGTTTTTCCAAGAATCCCCCATCAATCACATTCAGAGTAGAACCACAATCCACAAATACCCGAAATTCAATTAATTCTTCCTGAGCAGCGGTAGTAGCAGATAGGAATACTCCCTTTGTATTTAAACAGGCTATTCGGGCATAACTGACCATTTTTTTTTTTGTTCATACGAAGCACACAGTTCTTAATAAAATGACCAGAATTTCTGCAATAGAAGCACAAACCTTCAGAAAGCCTGCGTTCTTTTTCCTGAGAGCGGGGTGTCATCGCCCCAATCTCCATCGGCTCTCCTCTGTCAGCACAGACCCTCTCAAGACTCGGAGCTGACATAGCAGAGGATTTGCTCTCATTAACCCTTGCACGCAGTCTCCTGTCCACCCGTATAGCTAATTGCATAGCCTCCTGCAAGTTTCCAGGTGTGGGATAAGCAATCAGCAAATCTTTAACCCTTTCACCTAGCCCCGCAAGAAACAAAAACTTTTCAAAGCTGAATCGTTCCACCCCACCTGGGCAGACCACCGACGGAAGTGAGAACAATACTTTTCCACATTACCTGATCCCTGCCTCAAACGTCTCAATTCAGACTCAGCAGATGACACACGATCAGGATCATCGTACAACAAACCCAAAGCAGAAAAAAAACTATCCACTGATCTAAAGCACGGATCACTAGGTTGGAGAGAAAAAGCCCATCCCTGAGGATCCTTGCGCAAAAGTAACATTATGAACCCTATGCGCTGTGATTCATCACCAGAGGATCCAGGTCTTAAACGAAAATACAATAAACAAGCATTTTTAAAAGAAAAAAAATCTTGTTCACCAAAAAATAGATCAGGCAGACGTACCTTTGGCTCTACCAAATGTGCTCCAGAACAGCTACTCACGTGTTGTTGGAGCTCGGCCACCTCCAGAGAGAGTCCCTGCAAGCGTTGAGCCAAATCTTGAACCGAGACCATGATGGAAACTGGAGGTCTTTCCTTAGAGAAATTTTTTTTTTAGGCTGGACTTACTGTTATGATCTGCTACAAGCACTAAGGAAAGACAGGAGATCTGTCCCTACAATAGAACTAAACTGGATCCCTACGATGTAACGGGGAACCTGATCCTGCGATCAGACCCGCTAAAGTCCTCGGCTAGTCTGTACGAAGACCTATAGATGCAAGGGAGGGATCCCTACAAGAACTAGGGACTGGGATAAAGTTGGACACCTCCTAGCAGAAATTGTAGCACTCAAAGACAAACACACAACAAAGAACATAGAGGTCCGAAGACCTAGCAAAACTAACAGGGAACGGTAACAGAGCACCAAGCTAGCTCAAGAGTAGTAAATACAATTAAGTCCAGCAAGGCCAGGAGGGCGGAGCCGGATTAAATAGGCAAAAATGGTCATGTGACCAGCAAACTAGAAAAAACCTAACAGGAGAGTTCTAACACCACCAAGACAGCAGGTGCCAGACAGAGATCAAGTTAGGCCTAGCTCCAGGCAGGTCAGAAACTTACCAAGAAAAGGCAAGCAACAGGAGGCCCTACACCCGCTCACTGGGGAGAGTCCTGATATGCACAATTCACCCTAAAGTGCCCTGGATCGTGCCTTAAACACCACCTGTAAAGGTACTGAAGTGAACTGTTGTGTGTGTGCCTATCCTTCTTCTGACCCGGCTGGGTCACCTCTGTCCTGCATCCCTACACCTATACTGCCCTGAGGCCCCGCTCCACCTGTGGGGAGTCATACCAACTAAGCTGCCTGAACACCGGCCTCAGAGGACTGCTTCAGCGCTGGTGATCCTCACCAGACACCACGGGTGGCGTCACGAACTTTCCCTATCCCAAATCATATAACTTTCCCCTTTTTAAAAGAGACCCCAGGGTATGGGCCCGGGAGCCGACTACCGCGACATCCCCCAAGACCAGGCAACAAGGCCCGGGTCGCCGAGTCATCCCCATCCCTTGGGCGCTTCATCTCTTTCCTGGCGTCATGAACAGGATTCCGTGCCGCGGCAACGACAGAAGTCTGTGCCCGTTGCCACCGGGTACTGTGCGCCTTTATTAAAGAACTGTGTATTGAACTTTGGCGAAGATCACCGCCATTGTTGCATCGCTGCGCGGGAAGAAGGGCGTAACTGCGGGAAACTGGGAGGCGTACCTGAAGAAGCGCGCGAAGCCCAGAACACACCCCACGTACTGATGCAGCGTCAGGTCCTGGCAGGAGCCCCAGCGAGCTCTCTGACGTGGGACGTAAAGCGATGCAAGGTTCTAGCGAAAGACAGTCACCTGCGGAGCTGCGGCCTACCGGAAGACAAGAAGAGAAGGTAGGCCACGGTTCGCTAGGGGGGCGCCAGAATGTCAGAAGAGCAGCGCAACGACGGAGGACCGGTTAACGGCCCTAGCGTTCCACCCGCACCCAACGCCGTTCAGGCCGAAGCAGCCACTCCACCAGCAGGGCCTGTAACCCCTGTCATACCCATGACCCTACCGTACATCCCTGGATCGAAGTGGTTCCCCCAGTACAGCGGCAAACCAGATACCCTGTCTGGATTTAAGCGGAAAATATGCGGTATATTGGACATGTACTCTATGACGGGCAAACAAAGAGCCGCTGTTGTTTTGGGACAATTGACTGGTGCTGCGGAGCGGGAAGTAGAGACTTGGTCAGCCGCAGACCAGGAGTCAGTTCCCGCAATCTTTAAAAAGTTACAGACTGTCTTTGAGAATCGCACTGAGGCAGACCTCCGGATGCGGTTCTACAACTGCTCTCAGAAACCGGAGGACAGTGTTCAGGACTATGCCTGGCGTTTACAAGAGGTCATGCAAGCTCTGAAACAGGTTAGTCCAACCAGCATCGCTGATGAAAACATAATGCTGAAAGAACAGTTTATCCGGGGACTGAGGTCCCAAGAGGAGAGCAGGACTGTGCTTTGGTGGTCCTTGGATCATCCAGATGCCACCTTTGACAGCCTTAAGGAGATGGCTGTAAAGGGACTGCAGCCCCTGGAAACAACAAGCACAGCTATCCAATGTTACCAGGGTGGGGCTACCCCAGCACCCACAGCATCCAACTTTTCCCCTTTGGTCGCCGAAGCCAAGGTGCAAGCAGCGCCCCCTAGTGAGCTGAACAGTCTGCGCTCAGAAGTGCGTCAGCTGACTAAAAACCTGACCGCTATGATGAGTGCCCTGCAGCTACAGACGGAGCCTGAGACAGAAGGAAGGATCCTGCTAGCCAACAGCCCTGAGGACGTCCCCTGGATGAGGAGGAGGAGGACAACGCCACCCCGCAGGAGGACAACGCCGCTCCGTGGAAGGACCAACGACCAACGACACCCTCAAGGAGAATTCATCTGCCACCGCTGCCAGAAGGCAGGCCACACAGTGAGGAAATGTCCTTTAAACGAGCACACCCTGGGGCCGAGGGCCGACACCCAGGAGTAGACCCTCCAGGCCCATCCAACTGGTACCGCAGGTTCGTGGGAGGAAGACCTTTCCTGTCCATTATACTGGACAGCATCGCGACACCTGCCCTGCTGGACACTGGATCTCAGGTAACCATCATGCCTGATGTCCTCTACAAAAGGTTCTGGTCCATGGACGATCTCCACCCGCCAGATCCCGATCTTTCCGTATATGCCTCGAACGGCCTCCCCCTTAACCTAATCGGGGTTAAGGATGTGGCAGTAAAGGTGGGGAGAGTGGAGCTGAAGGACCAAGGACTCATTGTAGTAGAGACTACTTCTGATGATACAGAACTGTATATGGTACTTGGCACTAATGTTGTTAGTAACTGTTTGGGAGAAGTGTTGTTTTTGCTCCAACAGATAGCTGACACTGGCTCGCCTGGGCAGAGAAGGGCACTTCAGAAGGAGATCCGAGCCCTTATATATCAGCAGCAGGTAAAGCTAACAGGTGGTGAAATTGGTAATGTACGGGTGACAGACACGGTACCCATTGTGATTCCCCCAATGAGTGAAATGCTGATTTGGTGTAGAGCAGCCATAGGTCTCAAAGGACGGAGCTACCAGGCGGTAGTAGAACCCCTTAGCTCAGAGCATAGACCTACACTCTTAACTGCCAGAGGGGTAGTGGATGTACGCAATGGGAGGGTGCCTGTCCGTCTTCTAAACTATGTGGAGGACGAGGTCAGATTACCACGCTATGCCACTGTTGCCAAACTGTGCACAGTAAATAACTCCATACACACGGCGGAATCCTTAACCTCACCAGACGAAGTGGCGGATAATGACCCGGCAACCCAGGTGGAGGAGTGGTGTCAACAGCTCCATGTTGGGACAGACACCACTCCTACCCATCAGAAACAGGGGGTACACCGGGTGGTCCAGGAATACGCGCAGGTATTCAGCAAACACCCACTTGACTTTGGGAGGATTAAAGGGGTACAACATCATATCCCCACAGGTGACCATCCACCCATCAAAGAACGTTACAGGCCTATACCACCAGCACACTACCAGAAGGCGAAGGAGATGTTGCACGACATGAAGAAGGCAGGGGTAGTAAGGGATAGTTGTAGTCCCTGGGCAGCTCCCCTAGTTCTAGTCAGGAAAAAGGACGGAATGTGTGTAGATTACAGACAAGTAAATCGCATTACACATAAAGATGCATACCCTTTACCACGTATAGAGGAATCCCTGGCTGCCTTAAAGTCTGCAAATTACTTCTCCACCCTTGACCTCACTAGTGGGTACTGGCAAGTATCTGTTGCTGAGGAGGATCGGGAGAAGACGGCCTTCACACCCCGATGGGACTCTGCGAGTTCAACAGTATGCCGTTTGGACTCTGCAATGCCCCCGGAACGTTCCAGAGATTGATGGAGTGCTGCCTGGGACACCGCAACTTCGAGACTGTACTACTATGCCTGGATGACGTGATTGTGTATTCCAAGACATATGAGGACCACTTGAAGCTCCTGGCGGAAGTATTTGAGTCGCTGTCCCGGTATGGGATGAAGCTGAAGCCCTCAAAGTGCCACCTGCTCAATCGCAAGGTACAGTACCTGGGGCACATCGTCAGTCCAGAAGGAGTAGCACCAGACCCGGAGAAGGTCACTGCCATCCAGAAATGGCCGGAGCCAAAGAGCCTCAAGGAGGTACGTCAGTTCCTGGGACTAGTCGGGTATTACCGGAGGTTTGTGAAGGACTATACTAAGAAAGCGGTGCCTGTGCAAGACCTCCTGGTAGGACAGTCCCCCAGAGGCAGAAATCCCCCGTTCCAGTGGGGTAAGGAGCAAGGTGAATCTTTTAAAGTGATGAAGGAGATCCTGACCGGCGAAGAGATCCTAGCCTACCCTGACTACAACCAACCGTTTCTGCTGTACACTGATGCCAGCAACAAAGGATTAGGAGCTGTACTGAGTCAGAAGCAAGATGGCCGAGAGAAGGTGATCGCCTATGCAAGCAGGAAGCTCCGCCCGACCGAGAGGAACCCAGAGAACTATAGCAGCTTCAAGTTGGAGTTCCTGGCCCTGGTCTGGACCATCACTGAACGGTTCAAGCACTACCTAGCCTCCAGTAAGTTCACTGCCTACACTGATAATAACCCCTTGACTCATCTAGAAAGAGCCAAGTTAGGAGCCATGCAGCAACGATGGATGGCTCGGCTGTCAAACTACCAATTCACTATTAAGTACCGGGCGGGCCGCAAAAATGCCAACGCCGATGCCCTGTACAGGATGCCTCTTCAGTCGGACACTGAAGAAGAAGTGGATGACCTGGAGGAGATTGAGCTACCTGCCTTTCACCGGAATGGGATGGTCCACGAGCAACGAGCCTCCAGGAGGCATCGTGGTAAGACGTTAAACCCTTTGCCTCATCACAGCTGGAAGGAGATCCAGGACAGCGACCCGGTTGTCAGCCATATCAAAGAACTGATAACCCAAGAAGGTTCCTCCCTGGAGAAGGATGCGTCTCTTCAAGCCAAGCAGCTGTGGAATGAGAGAAGCCGGCTGTTCATCTATAGAGAGAAGCTGTGCCGGAGGTACGGCAATCCTAAGACCCATGAGATGGTATGGCAGAAAGTGGTGCCCAAGACAGACATCCAGATGGTGTTGGAGGCCTACCACGATCAAGCAGGGCACTTTGGCTGGAAAAAGCTAGAAACCCTGCTGAAGTGTTGGTTTTACTGGGTGGGAATGCCCTGCTCCATTGAGATGTGCTGCCGGAACTGTGGACCCTGTAGCCTCAGAAGAAAAGACTACAGCAGCCAGAAGGCACCCCTGCAACCCATCAAGACACCTCGACCCTTGGAGATCGTGGCCCTGGACCATGTCAAGCTGTCACCCAGCAGGTCAGGATATTCCTATGCCCTGACCATGGTGGATCACTACTCCCTGTTCCTGGTGGTCGCCCCCGTCAAGGATCTGATGGCAGAGACAGCAGCGAAGACATTCCAAGCGTACTTCTGCAGACCCCATGGATACCCTGAGCAGGTGCTGACGAATCAAGGCCCAGCCTTCGAAGCCGAACTGTTCAAGGACTTCTGCCATCTGTACAGGTGTAAGAAGATCAGGACTACACCGTACCACCCCCAAACCAACGGTCTCTGTGAAAAGATGAACAATATCGTAATCGACCTGCTGAAGACCTTACCACTAGAGGAGAGAAATCAGTGGCCAGACCTACTACCTGACCTGGTAGATCTGTACAACCACATACCTGTGAGTTCCACCAATTGTACTCCAGCATATCTCATGCGAGCAAGACCCGGAAAGTTGCCCATGGACCTGGAGCTTAGTGTTGTAGAACCAGAAGCAGATATGTCCACTGAGGACTGGGATACGACCAGACAGGAGCAGTACAGAAGAGTACAGGCCTGTGTCGAAGACAGTCTCACTCGGGTGAGGGACAAGCAGGAAGCTCACTACAATAAGAGTGCGCCCGCAGAACCCTTCACACCAGGAGAAGTGGTGTTAAAGAGGAAGAGGAGAAACCACAAACTTGATGACCAGTGGGAGAGAGAACCCTACACTGTGCTAAATTCAAGATTTGATAACAAGAAGACCTGTTTCATTAGCAAAGACGGAGGAATAACAACTGCAACGGTATCTAGAGACCATCTGAAGTTGTGTCCAGACCGGCTAAAGCCCCAAGAAGGAGTGCCTCTCATCGTACCGGAGGAGCCTAAAGAAGCAGTAATTCATACTGACTTAGGAGATTTCCCGGCAGATTGGCCTCAACTAGGAGGAGCAGTGATAATACCTGTGATCCACTTCTTTCAACAGCCAAAAGACCCTCCACAGCAAGTAGAACCTGTAAGTGCTCCAGAAGAGCCTGCTCAAGAAGAATCCCCGGAAGGAGGATCCCCGGTTGTAGCAGAGCAAAAAGGCCCAGCCAATGGTATACTTGCCAGTCCCATAGAGAGGTTAAGGCAGTTTTACAACCTACCCACACATAGAACAGACAGGGTAGCTGAAAATGCAGATACAGATACCACTCAGACCCCCGCACTACGCAGATCAACACGCAGTACGAGAGGCCAACCCCCTGTCAGATTTAGAGAACAGTAAAACTACTTACAGTGTAAATAGTTGCCCCTGGGGTATAGTATTATGTATTATATTGTGTATCATATTGTGTATTTTCATATATGTATTTATTACTTGTATTTTTACCTTACCCATGGACAATTTGAGTGAAATGGACACCTTCTTGTTTGCCTCTAACTACCCGTAAGGGTATACCTCAAGAACCCTGTGGCTGAAGACTGATGCAGCCCAAAAACTGTTGCTGTAAATAATTGCCCTCCCTGGAGTGCCCCTTTAAGTGACCTCACCGGAAGAGACTTGGACTTCTGAGGTTGCTTATTGTAAATATCTACTTATTATTTGTAATGTTTTTATTATGCAACTTTTAAGAAAAGTGCCTCCCATAAAGGGAAGAGTTATTAATGTTGATTGTTTATAAAAAGTACTTCAGTCCGGGAGTACTGAGCTTTGCTAGGGGGGAATGTGGCGCCCTGCTGCGCATTGGTGCCAAGGATCCCAGAGGGCTGCATGGATGGACTTCTCCACAAGAGGCCCTCACAGCATTCACACACCTCCACCCTACCACCTCATACCACCAGAGGGAGCCCGGATAGGGTTATATATACTGGAGGGTGGAGTTAGGCAGGCAGTCTGCTCCAGAACAGAGTTAGTTCGAGAAGGAGTTCAGGCTCAGTGAGCTCAGGTTAGTGAGCATAGGGTGTGCCGACGCCATAAGAGCGGTGAAGCGCAGCGTGCCTGCTGCAGTGTGTAGCCTAGTGAGGGCCCCGAGTGTGGCCGAAGGCGAGTGGAAAGAGAGTCACAGAGAGGTCAAGGGGTCAGAGGAGCTTTACCCGCTCACCCCAAGAACATATACCGGACACCGGGTTCGCGTCTGCAGGGATTCTTTACACCCAGCAGAAACAACCGGAACCCCTGGCGAACTATATATCCCAGGTTCACCAAAAGCTGTTCACGTACCAGGGTCAGGAGTCATGGAGACCTAGAGACCAGGGAGTGAATCTCCAACAGAAGGCCCTACTACCAAGACAGCAGGTGCCAGACAGAGATCAAGTTAGGCCTAGCTCCAGGCAGGTCAGAAACTTACCAAGAAAAGGCAAGGAACAGGAGGCCCTACACCCGCTCACTGGGGAGAGTCCTGATATGCACAATTCACCCTAAAGTGCCCTGGATCGTGCCTTAAACACCACCAGTAAAGGTACTGAAGTGAACTGTTGTGTGTGTGCCTATCCTTCTTCTGACCCGGCTGGGTCCCCTCTGTCCTGCATCCCTACACCTATACTGCCCTGAGGCCCCGCTCCACCTGTGGGGAGTCGTACCAACTAAGCTGCCTGAACACCGGCCTCAGAGGACTGCTGCAGCGCTGGTGATCCTCCCCAGACACCACGGGTGGCGTCACGAACTTTCCCTATCCCAAATCATATAACTTTCCTCTTTTTAAAAGAGACCCCAGGGTACGGGCTCGGGAGCCGACTACTGCGACATCCCCCAAGAGCAGGCAACAAGGCCCGGGCGCTGAGTCGTCCCCTTCCCCTGGGCGCATCATGGGGACTATTATATAGTTCTACAGCTAATGTGGTGGTCATTATATAGTTCTGCAGCTAATATGGGGGCCATTATATAGTTCTGCAGCTAATCTGGGGGTCATTATATAGTTCTGTAGCTAATGTAGGGGCCATTATATAGTGCTGCAGCTAATGTGGGGGTCATTATATAGTGCTGCAGCTAATGTTGAGGATATTATATAGTGCTGCAACTAATGTGGGGGTCATTATATAGTACTGCAGCTAATGTGGAGGCCATTATATAGTGCTGCAGCTAATGTGGGGGTCATTATATAGTGCTGCAGCTAATGTGGGGGCCATTATATAGTGCTGCAGCTAATGTGGAGGCCATTATATAGTTCTGCAGCTAATCTGGGGGTCATTATATAGTGCTGCAGCTAATGTGGGGGCCATTATATAGTGCTGCAGCTAATGTGGGGGCCATTATATAGTGCTGCAGCTAATGTGTGGGCCATTATATAGTTCTGCAGCTAATCTAGGGGTCATTATATAGTTCTGCAGCTAATGTAGGGGCCATTATATAGTGCTGCAGCTAATGTGGGGGTCATTATATAGTGCTGCAGCTAATGTTGAGGCCATTATATAGTGCTGCAGCTAATGTGGAGGCCATTATATAGTGCAGCTAATGTGGGGGCCATTATATAGTTCTACAGCTAATGTGGGGGTCATTATATAGTTCTGCAGCTAATATGAGGGTCATTATATAGTTCTGCAGCTAATGTAGGGGCCATTATATAGTGCTGCAGCTAATGTGGGGGTCATTATATAGTGCTGCAGCTAATGTGGGGGTCATTATATAGTGCTGCAGCTAATGTTGAGGCCATTATATAGTGCTGCTGCTAATGTGGAGGCCATTATATAGTGCTGCAGCTAATTCAGGGGCCATTATATAGTGCTGCAGCTAATGTGGAGGCCATTATATAGTGCTGCAGCTAATGTGGGGGCCATTATATAGTGCTGCAGCTAATGTGGGGGCCATTATATAGTGCTGCAGCTAATGTGGGGGCCATTATATAGTGCTGCAGCTAATGTGGGGGCCATTATATAGTGCTGCAGCTAATGTGGGGGTCATTATATAGTGCTGCAATTAATGTGGAAGCCATTTTATATTGCCGCAGCTAATGTGGGAGCTATTTTATAGTGCTGCAGCTAATGTGGAGGTAATTATATAATGCTGTAGCTAATGTTAGGACTATTACATAGTGTTGCAGCTAATATGGGGACCATTATATTGTTTGGGTACTACCTTACGGGCCATTATATACACTGGCAACTAATATGGGGGCCATTATATAATTTGGGGTCTACTGTGGGTGCCATTATACAGCGTGACAGTTAATGTGGGAGCCATTATAAAGTTTGGGGGCTATGGTGGGGGAACCTCATACAGTGTGGGTGACGTCATAAAATGTGGAAACTACTTTGGAGGCCATTATAAAGTGTGGGGGCTATTGTGAGAATTACTGAAGCATCTATCATACAATGTAAGGGCGATTTTTCAGTGTGGGGCCTAATATGGGAACCATAATACAGTTTGGGGACTATTTTGGGGGCCGACATGCAGTGTGGGGTCATTATACAGTTTAGAGGCCACTAAAGGGTCCATCATATATTGTGGGGGGGCTACTGTGCGAGTTATATAGGGTGGGAGCTAATGTGAGGGCCATTATACCATTTGGGGGCTACTGTGGGGACCATTATACAGTGTGAGTGTTACCGGTCCGGGAGGTGGATCCTCTGTGCCGCGGTGCAAGGAGGGACCCAGAGGGGCGTAACTAACTACCCGAACCGACCCTGGTCGGACGGCGGCTAACGACTCGGTGACCAGGGAGGATCCGAGCAGAGGGACCAGGTGCTACTCTGGGGACGACCTTGTAAGAGAGCAGGTGGCTCCCACGGGTCAGATGACTGAGACTGACCGGTATAGCGGGTGGGCACGACAAGCAGGCAGAAGTCTCTGGGTTAGCTGACGGGTGGTCACGGCAAGTGACAGCAGGAGCCTCCAGGTAGGCTATCAGGTGGTCACGGCAAGTGACGGCCAAGCAGGCAGAAGTCTCTAGGTAGCAGACGGGTGGTCACGGCAAGTGACGGCTGAGCCTCCAGGTAGGCTAGCAGGTAACAGGCTGGAAACAGGTGAGTGCTCCCAGGTGAGCGGGTTAGCAGGCACGGCAGGTAGCAGGCAGGTAACTGGCAGGTGCTTCCTGGTCAGCAGGCGGACTTGCCCATAGACAGACTGGCGGGTGGAGCGGAGGGCAGACGGTCGGGCTGGAGAGTAGTCAGGCTGGCGGACTGGAACAGTAGAGAGGCTGGCAACGGGACCTGAGGGCTGAAGCAGAGGTAATATACTGTGCAACAACTTTGCTCGGGCGCCTCGATTTTGGAGGAGGTGCCTTATATATGGGAGGTCCTCCGACTATTGGCCGGCGACTCCTTAGGGACGACGCGCGCTGTCCCTTTAAGAGAGGGGGAGCGCGCGCGCGCCCTAAGCACAGTGCCAGGGAAGGAGCGCGCGCCGGCAGCAGCGGGGAGAGGAGCGCTGGAGGACTCCGCGCCAGGAGCGGGAAGGTGAGAAGGACGGCGTCTCTGCCTGGCAGAGGGCAGAGACGCCGATGCTACAGTACCCCCCCCTTTAGGCCCCCTCTTTTTTAGGCCAGAAAGAAATTTTTCAAGGAGAAGCGGGGCGTTGATGTTCTCCCTGGGTTCCCAAGTTCTCTCCTCAGGATCAAACCCCTTCCAATCTACCAGAAAAAAGGTTTTTCCTCTTACCCTCGTGGTGGCCAGAATACTCTCTACCTCAAAGATGTCCTCAGCGGAAACCGGAGCAGGGGGAGTACCTGGATTGTTGGAAAAAGAGTTGAAGACAACGGGTTTGAGGAGAGATACGTGGAAGGAGTTGGGAATCCGTAAGGTGGCCAGGAGTTTTAACTTGTAGGCCACTGGATTAATTTGCTTGAGGATTTCGAAAGGGCCGATGAAGCGAGGACCCAACTTGTAGGAGGGTATCTTGAGCCGCACATGTTTGGAGGAGAGCCAAACCTTGTCTCCCGAACGGAATTGAGGCGGATCCAGACGTCTTTTATCAGCATATCTCTTCATCCGCTCGGAGGACTGAAGAAATGTGGACCTAGTACTCTCCCAAATGGTGGAAAATTCGCTGACAAGAGACTCTGCGGCAGGGTTGTCCACAGAAGCGGAGACGGGAAACGGAATCCGGGGATGTTGGCCATAGACTATAAAGAACGGGGACTTGGAGGAGGATTCACTCTCGTGATTATTATAAGAGAATTCGGCCCATGGTAGGAGGTCCACCCAATCAGAATGGTGGGCATTAACAAAGTGCCGGAGGTAGCTGGTAAGGATCTGATTGATCCGCTCCACTTGACCATTAGACTGAGGATAGTAAGCGGAGGAGAAATCCAGGGTGACATCCAGCAGTTTACATGTGGCTCTCCAGAAGCGTGAGGTGAACTGAACTCCTCGAACCGACACGATGTGGAGGGGTAGGCCATGGAGACGGAAGATATGGCGGATAAAGTCCTTAGCTAGCTCAGATGCAGATGGGAGACCAGGCAGGGGAATAAAGTGGGCCATTTTAGAAAAGCGGTCCGCGACCACCCAAATGACTGTACACCCGGCAGAAACAGGGAGATCGGTAATGAAGTCCATAGCGATGTGTTGCCACGGGGCAATTGGTACGGGAAGCGGCAGGAGATGACCAGCTGGTAAGTGTCTGGGAACTTTGTTGCGGGCACAAGATGAACAGGCAGAGACGGAGTCTACCACATCCTTATGCAGGGTAGGCCACCAGTAATGCCGGGAAATGAGAAGGAAGGTCTTCTTTTGGCCAGCATGGCCAGCTAGTTTAGAAGAATGACCCCAGCGAAGAACCTTCTCACGGTCTGGAACCGCTACAAACGTCTTGCCGGGTGGAAGACGAGTCAAATCCAAGGGGGCCACATTCATCACCTTGGAGGGGTCGATAATGTGCATAGGCTCCTCCTCTTGATCGGAGGACAGGAAGGATCAGGACAAGGCATCAGCTTTGACATTCTTGTCCGCCGGGCGGAAATGAAGGATGAAATCGAAGCAGGCAAAAAACAAAGACCACCGGGCCTGACGCGGATTAAGTCTCTGGGGATTTTGGAGATATGCCAGATTTTTGTGATCTGTGTAGATGATCACCGGGTATAGAGCCCCTTCAAGCAGATAGCGCCACTCCTCCAGCGCCAATTTGACGGCTAGCAATTCTCGGTCTCCTATGGAATAGTTGTGCTCAGAGGAGGAGAAGATTTTGGAGAAGCCGCAGGTACCATTCTCCCGGAAGAAGATTTTTAGGTAAGTACAGCTCCGGCTCCGGAAGAGGAGGCATCAACCTCCAGGTAGAATTGTTTATTGCAGTCTGGACGGTGCAGAACTGGGGCTGAGGAGAAGGCTTGCTTTAAGGAAAGGAAGGCCTGCTCGGCTTCGGGTGACCATAACTTGGGATTTACCCCCTTACGGGTGAGCGCAGATATGGGAGCAGTCCGAGATGAGAAGTGTGGAATGAAGAGACGATAGTAATTGGCGAAGCCCAGGAATCGCTGTATCGCCTTCAACCCCTCTGGACGGGGCCACTTTAGGACAGCAGAGAGCTTCTCGGGATCCATTCGCAAGCCTGTTTGGGAGATAACATAGCCCAGGAATGGAAGAGAGGTCTGCTCGAAAAGGCACTTCTCGTATTTAGCGTAGAGGTGGTTCTGCCTGAGCCTAAGCAGGACCTGACGAACATCCCTCCGGTGTGTGGGAAGATCCGGAGAGAAGACCAAGATATCGTCCAGGTATACCACCACGCAGGAGTAAAGAAGGTCACGGAAGATGTCATTGACCAGTTCTTGGAAGACGGCGGGAGCATTGCAGAGACAGAAGGGCATCACACGGTATTCATAGTGACCGTCCCGGGTATTGAATGCCATCTTCCACTCGTCTCCTTGACGGATACGGACCAGGTTATACGCTCCACGTAGATCCAGCTTGGAAAAGATCCTGGCACCTTTAAGGCGATCAAATAACTCAGAGATGACCGGCAGGGGGTATTTATTTTTAACCGTGATCTGATTGAGTCCTCTATAGTCAATACAGCGGCGTAGCGAACCATCCTTTTTTTTGACAAAGAAGAATCCGGCTCCAGCCGGGGAGGTAGACTTCCGGATGAATCCCCTAGCCAGATTCTCCTTTATGTACTCAGACATGGCCCGGGTTTCAGCCGCAGACAACGGATAAATACGCCCACGGGGTGGAGTGGCGCCAGGTACCAAGTCGTTTGGGCAATCATATGGCCTATGAGGTGGTAATGTCTCTGCTTCCTTTTTACCGAAGACGTCTGCATAGGGCCAGTATGGAGCCGGAAGACCGGGTAAATTAGCTGGGGTAGGTGGTGGACGAACAGGGCGAACCGGAACCAGGCATGTCCTATGGCAGTCCGGCCCCTAACGGAGTACTTCACCGGATTGCCAATTCAACACGGGTTCATGCGTCTGGAGCCAAGGTAGGCCTAGCAATAGGAAGTGAGAGAGTCCGGGTAGCACATGGAAGGAGATTTTTTCAGAGTGCAGCATTCCCACCTGCAGGGTTATGGGTTCTGTGACGAGCAAGATGGTCACCGGTAGGAGTCTTCCATCCACGGAGGCGACAGACAATGGTTCAGCCAGAGATTTGGTGGGAATGCAGTATTTCTCTACTAGGGACTGGGAAATGAGATTTCCGGCAGCTCCAGAGTCTAGCTGAGCGAGTTCAAAGTGACGGTTCTCTCCCCAGGAGATAGAGACAGACAGAGTCAGGGATGGAGAGGGCTTACTTTTGTCTAGGACGACCTCTCCGAGCGGACCTAGACACTGGAGTTTCCTGGTTTCTTCGGGCAGGAACGGATGAACTGCTCCTTACTGCCACAATAGAAACAGCTTCCCTCGGCTCGGCGTGACTCTTGGCGAGATTTGACCCTCTTGGTCTGGTCGATTTGCAAAGGTTCAGGCGAGTGCACCCGGGGAGTGACTGATTGAGAGGCAGGTGTCTGGAAAGTAGGAGCAAGGCGAGAAAACTTTCTCTCCCGGGTAGTCTCTTTGGCACGTTCTTGGAACCGGATGTCAATCCGGGTAGCTAGTGACACCAGGTCATTCAGGGTGGTAGGAATGTCCCGACCAGCTAATTCGTCCTTAATCCAACCGGAAAGACCCTCCCAAAAGACGGACACCAGAGCCTCATATGGCATATTGGCCCACGGTGAGACTCTCTTGGCGGAGACGTAGCAGAGAGGAGGCAGAAGAGGTTTTCCGTCCAGGTTCATCGAAGACTTTCCGGAAAGCAGCGAGGAAAGATGACAGGTCGGACACCAGGGGGTCCCCTCTCTCTCACAGGGGATTTAGCCATGCCAGTGCCTCCCCAGTGAGATGAGACATGATGAAGGCCACCTTGGCCCGGTCGGAGATGAACTGGTATGACAAGAGCTCAAAGTGCAGGGTGCACTGGTTTATGAAACCCCGAGCTAAAGCGGTGTCGTCGGCAAAGCGTGGAGGTGCCAGGAGCCGAGGTCCATAGCCGGGTGCCATAATGGGACTGGATTGCGGTGCCGCAGGAACAGGCACGGCTGGGCCAGAGATAGACACAGACGAGTCAAACAATGCGCCTAGACGAGAGTTAACGGACCGTAGATAGGACAGGACCACTTTCTGCTGAGTTCTCTGACGTAGGACTTCCTGGTGCAGATCGGAGATCTGGGGGCCACCGGGTTCCATGGCCCGAGCAAACTGTTACGGGTCCGGGAGGTGGAACCTCTGTGCCGCGGTGCAAGGAGGGACCCAGAGGGGTGTATCTAAGTATCTACCCGACCCGACCCTGGTCGGACGGCGGCTAACGACTCCGTGACCAGGGAGGATCCAAGCAGAGGGACCAGGTGCTACTCTGGGACGACCTTGTAAGAGAGCAGGTGGCTCCCACGGGTCAGATGACTGAGACTGACTGGTGGGTCACTGCAAGTGACGGCCAAGCAGGCAGAAGTCTCTAGGTAGCAGACGGGTGGTCACGGCAAGTAACAGCTGAGCCTCCAGGTAGGCTAGCAGGTAACAGGCAGGAAACAGGCGAGTGCTCCCAGGTGAGCGGATTAGCAGGCACGGCAGGTAGCAGGCAGGTAACTGGCAGGTGCTTCCTGGTCAGCAGGCGGGCTTGCCCATAGACAGACTGGCGGGTGGAGCGGAGGGCAGACTGTCGGGCTGGAGAGTAGTCAGGCTGGCGGACTGGAACAGTAGACAGGCTGGCAACGGGACCTGAGGGCTGAAGCAGAGGTAATATACTGTGCAACAACTTTGCTCGGGCACCTCCACCTATAAGGAGGTGCCTTATATATGGGAGGTCCTCCGACTATTGGCTAGGACTCCTTAGGACGACGCGTGCTGTCCCTTTAAGAGAGGGGGAGCGCGCGCGTGCCCTAAGCACAGTGCCGGGGAAGGAGCGCGCGCCGGCAGCAGCGGGGAGAGGAGCGCTGGCCCCGTCTCATGCTGCACATAACACATCTGCATCTCTGGCTGCTATGGGCATAAAAGGGGACAAACTTATGGTGTGGCAGTCATACTCCCCTGACCTCAACCCCATTAAGAACCTCTGGAGCATCATCAAAAGGAGTGTCTATGATGGCGGGAGGCAGTTCACATCTAAGCAACAGCTCTGGGAGGGTATTCTGTCCTCAGGCATAACAATTAAAGCAGAAACCATCCAAAACCTGACAAATTCAATGGACGAGAGAGTTCAGAAGCTCCTTTCGAACAAGGGGTCCTATGTACAAATGTTACATCACCTAGAATAAAGTTTTGAGTTGAAAACTGTTTGATTTCAATATGTAATAACCTGCTAATGCTTATCATTTCAAAAATGACCATTTTTTTGTTCTTTATTAAAATGAAAAGGTTGAAAACTCTGCTGTGCATAATAATTTGGAACATGCATTTTGAGTGCAGTTTGAGTTTTTTATTTTTTTAAAAATATACTGTTATCATAGGCAGTCTGTACAAAAACCTTTCAATTGTACTCTAATAGTTATTTAACTGGAAATTTACAATGACTGCAATTCATATAGGTAATTTGGGAAAATCTGAGAAAATATGTTAGTGCATTTTAATGAGTGTAAGGGAGTTGTACATGGGGGACTCAGAGGGCATTATTATTGTAGGTGGAGGGACTCAGGGAACATTAGTAAATGTTAACTGGCCATTTAAGAAGCATTATTGTTCTAGGAACACTATCAAAGGGGCACATAGGGGGCATTATTACTTTCTAGGGGCAAAATGTGGCCACTATTTTCTAGGAGACTGACACAGGGTATTAATATTTTTTAGGGGGCAATTTTACCATCTAGAGGGCACGACAGAGGCATTTTACTTTGTAAGGGGCACAGTATTGGGCAATAAGAGGAGCAATATTATTGTACCACACAGCAGGTGCAGGTATAGGGCAACATGTGGCAGGATGAGGAGTTTGTGCAGGTTGGGAATAGATGGGGATGGGGTTAGACATGTGAGTAGTCAAATGTGTCTGTTGTAATCTCTGCAGACGAGTCGTGGATGGAGAAGCTGTCATGTTGGTCTGGGCCACATGGAAAAGATGGAAAAAGTGAATGACTCAATAAGAAAGAACTTCATCTGTAAGTCATCTAATATATAACTGTACTGTAATCACTTGTATGGTCTGCAGGACTGGTATCTATCACTATACGGTCACTGTATGGCGGTAATTTGAGTTCTGGTCTTTGTATAGAGATGTATTTTCAGTCTGGTCATCTGACTACACCTACAATTAGGGTGCGCTAGCATACTTGTAACCAGGGTCCACTCAGAAGTTTCACTACCCCCCTGAGCTGAACCCCTAGCTAAACTATCAGAGACCGGTAAAAGCAAAATAATACACAGCTATTACTGTAGAATCATTTATTTTTTTAATAGTCATTACACTTTCTACCAGCAGGTGGCACTATGTTAAAGTAAACTACACCTGATACAGCAAAATCATGCAAGACTGTTCCTGAAGTTTTGTTATAAAGTTTTTGGATACTTTTTGTATTTATTATACTGTTAGTATCATTGCGGTTTAATTTTGTACAGTACAAGAGAAGTAACAGACAAAAGTAATCCTGCAGCATACATTTGTATACAGTTTCATTCTGGGGGTTACTTAAAGGGGGTTTATATAATTTGTGTATGGGCAAGTGAACAAATAGCCTACAGCGCCACCAAAGATGAAATGACATAATACATTCGAGTGTACATACAGTATAATGCATGAAAAACCACCGCTAGGTGCCAAATATTGATTAATTAATTTTTCGAAGCTTATGCAACTCCAGCTTGCTCTAAAGAGATTACACTGTAGAAAGCTGACAATCTTTCTTCAAAGGCCAAAAAGTGGTTGTGTTCTCTTTTTAAAATGGGTAAAATTTTGCAATTTACCACTTAAATCCTCTCCGTTCTTAAAGGGAACCTGTCACTGGGTTTTCCCAAAATAAACTAAAGCCACCACCTTTAACTGCTCTGTTTCATCAGTCCATCAACCTGTATCTAAGCCCCCAACTCACCCTTCCTGTGCCAAAAATACCTTTTATACTTTTGGCATTTGTCGGTCTGGTCTGATTGGCTTCTTTTTCTTTTTTCTTTTCCCGGCGCCTCCTCAATCCTTTTAGCTACAGTCCTCCTGGCTTGATTGATATGGATGATACCAGGGGTGTAATTATAATAGGTGCGGGGGTTGCAATCTCACACGGCCCTGTAGTCTAGGGGGCCCAAAAGGTACCTTTGGCCCATATGAAAAGTCTAATACTATTAAAAACCTGTGATAATTGGGGGCTGTGTTGGAAATTTTGCATTGGGGACCATGAGCTTTAAGTGACGTCGTCATCCACAAATCACCGCGAATCTTGCGGGACTTTGATCTACCCTACTTCACTTCCGATTTAAGAGTGGTGGTCAATCATGGGCAGTGATTCCCCATTCATTCTTCCTAGGAGCTCGGCTGATCTTCGGCACTCCCATTAGAATGATGGACCAGCAGTGTGCATGATCAACCTCCGCTCCATTCAGCCAGGGCTCTTCAGAGACTTCAGGCCCCAGCAGTCGGACCCCCAGCAATCAGAAAGTTATTTCCTGGATAGTTGATAACTTTTAAATTTGGAAATACGTCTTCAAAGCTGATCAGTCAGCATATTTCAGTAGAAATACATTATTAATTGGGCCTCTAAGGCTTGATGTACTAATTATAAAAATCCATATGCAATTGCTGTTTAATCCTGATAATAAAATGTGCATTTTGTGAGACCCGATTGAGTGAAAATGCTCATTTGAATATTAGGGGGAAGAGGGATTGAACTTTCAAAAAGATTTATACAGCTGTTCTGATGTACATTTTACAGAAGTACGGTAGATACCAGCCTCGTCAGGTCCAGGAGACTTAATTAGCAAGATATACAGTTTGTACTTTGAAATCTAACAGATTTCTCTTTGAAAGGGGTTTAAAGAGATTAAAAATTGTGTTTCAAATGTTAGAAATGATTGAAAAAGACCTTTTTTTGCAGTAAAAATTATTATTAAATATCTTTCATTACTTTTAAGCATCATTGAACCTTAGGCCTTTTAAGCCTCATTGAACCCAGAGATGGGTGAATTATGCAAATCACACTCTGATCAAACTTGGATCAGAGTGTGATCATACTGTGACCCGTTTCTCTGGAATATGGAGAAAAACATTTCTCCATCTTCTCCATTCTGTCAGTGCATGGAAATCCGAGTGCAGTCCGATGTTTTCCACACACTCATTGACTTGCATGGCCGAGTGCAATCGGATCAAACTTGGGCGTGCAGCGATTCTTTTTTTTCCTGAAATCGGACACATATACGGCTCCATAGAATAACATTGGTCTGGGTATGATCCAATGGTTTATTGGATTGCATTTGGACCAAAAATACGGCCATATACACAAGCCTTTAAGAGTAGAGAAAGTTTTGCAGTTTCTGCTCTCTCAATACTGGCGGAAGCAGATCACTTTCCATTTCTGCAAAGCATGTTAACAAAAAGATTCAACTGTCTTCTCTTCTGTGCTCAAAGCCTTCGAATCTGTTCACTCTGCAAGTTCGTCTTCTTACACAGTCCACCTAACTCATCTCATCATCCCCCTAGCCAGCTGGACAGGACATGCCGCAATCACGTGAGAATGTAACACATTAGAGGAAGAACCTGCGTATTCCTCATCCAGAAGAATTTGCTGTCTTTTATGGGTTCAGAATACTATAATCTTGTGAATATCTATGTGCCAAGTTGATGCGGCACAAGAATAACGAGGAATAAGTGACTTCCCACAATCAAAAGATCGGACAAAGAAACTATAGAACTTCCATTCCTCAGTGAAGGGGCCAAAAGCAATTGAATTTTTTTTCACCGATCTTAACATTTTAAATACATTTTTATTTTATGTCGGTGAGCGTTGAATACTATGATGTAGGAAATCTAAGTGATAAACTGTGGGAACTAATCTAACCTGTTAAAGGGGTTTCCACACACAGTCTGATTGGTAGGGGAATCATCTCTATAAACTTCTGGTTCAGAATTATGTTTTCACCCACTGTAATTGTTTATAACCTTTTTTTGGAATCTTCATACATGCATTCTGCAGTCGAGTTAAGCTATCTGATGAAATCTCTTCGTGTGAGTAATGGTAAACAGAGAGATTCATAGAAATAGTGTCTCAAGAGAAGCCTAGTTATGAAGTCAGAATAACTGGGGTCATACACACCAGTCTTCATGAATGGTCATGGTCTAGTAAGAGGAGCGTGATTTATTAAAGTGAATATGTCAGCAGGTTTTTGCTATGTAATCCGAGGCCAGCATGAGGTAGGGTCTAAGACACTGATTTCAGAAATGTGTCACTTATTAGGCTGTGGAAAAATGGAAGGGCACAGTAGGGTCTTATCCAATTAATAAATGTTACTTAAGTAGCTAAGAAGAAGCTAAATGTCAATATACTATGTACACAAAAAGGTGTGCTGTGAGCGGTGGTAGCTTTCTTAACTCTGCTATATCTAAAAAATCAGATTGTATCATAACTGCTGCACCCAATAAACTAAGAGAATCACTAGATTCACTAGAATCAGGGTCTCTGCCCCTCCATTATGTTTCATTCAGAAGAGGTGTCAAAAATCTGTTAACAGATTTCCTTTAAGAAGCGCACTCCACGTAATGAATCTTGTGCAACTTACAAGTGGCATGTACCTCACCAGAAATCTTATTCCAGTCATAGACTGGAATAAGATTTCTGGTGTAAGTTATGCCACATCTGGTCATTAATTAAATGGGCGAGCATTGACATGCCCACATACGGCCCATGGTCTGACCACTTTTGTGGAGTAGACTGGAACTGGAGAGAAAAAATCAAAAGTTGTAAACTTCATGTTGCGCAAAAATGTAGCAACTTTTCCCGGTGTTTTACATCAATTTCCAAAGTAAACACTTTGAGGAATCGAGGTCGTTGTTTGCAAAATAGCAAATAGATGCAAAACTATCGAAAATGAAACAATGATCTATAATTTTGTCACATAAAGTTGTTGGTTGTGTATAAAGTCTTTACATCTATGGAGTGAATTAATTGTTCATCTTTAGTTTTAGAAAGTAGACAATGAGGATATAATTATAAAGGATGCTCTCTAGGCAGTAATTCACATGAGCATGTGTAATTACAGGGGAATTACCTGCTGTTATGCGGAATGTGTTAGAACAATTATGTCCCATAATTATATATCACTGTGGTACTTTTTACATGAGAAGGTGAAATGCAGGTATTGTGTTATCTGGAGATGGAAGCAGCTAGTAGTTATCATTTTGTATTT
The DNA here is from genome assembly GCF_046119375.1 of Phyllobates terribilis. Taxonomy (NCBI): domain Eukaryota; kingdom Metazoa; phylum Chordata; class Amphibia; order Anura; family Dendrobatidae; genus Phyllobates; species Phyllobates terribilis. The sequence continues at coordinate 127,858,012 of NW_027362770.1, read as the reverse complement.
GCAAGATCACATAAGTGAAATAGAAGTAAAATTTTAAACTAAACTACTGGTGCAAATACAATTTAATCACAAGCAAGTACATACAATCTGTCCTTCAATGCCACCCTATAAACCATACCTTTAAATGGATAATGATTGGATCACACTTGCATTTTGGCAGGAGAGTTTCTAGCTATTTGATTAAGTTTGAGCTCAGTTTGTTAAAGAAGTAAACTGCCTCTTACATGACGCCATCCGTGGCTCTTCTTTAGCTGGCCTAGCATGATGTCACATGTGTGTGATGCCACTAAGATGACATCACACCAAACCAGGTAATAAAAGAGGAGCCAGGAATGCCATCAGGTAAGAGGCAGTTCTCAGGGCTCCCATTCAGCAACCATACATTACTGACATGACCACTGATCCGGATCCTGTGAACCATTTCACACCAACTATACCCTGTTCCTGAACCAGCTCACGATATACCTGAACTTGACCTTATACAAAATTAAGTCTTTTCTGGCTAGCTGATTTGGACTCTGGTTTTGCCCTACTAGTTTTGACCCTAGATAATCACCGAACTTTGTACCTGCCTTTCTGACTTTGCCTTCATATATTCCTTTTTGGTTTGAGCAACCTAGTTAACAGTTCTTGCTAACTTGCTGCACTGGCCAGCAGCCCAGCAGCTACTCCATAGATGCAGTCCTGGGACCTTTGCAGTGGAGGTCATACTCCTGTATAGTTGTGAAAGGGTGAAGTCCAATGCGTTCCCTGGGACTTGCTCAACGCAGTGCTTAGTGCCAATATCGTACTTAAAAACCCTATGAAAAGCTGCCAGAACTCCACGGATGGTGCATAATATTATGACTAGAAAGGTGACTTGGGTGCTTTTTTTCAACTGGAAATACACAGTGGTTTATGGCATCATTCAGTCTCTACACAATGGTGAGAGGATTACTTATTATGAAAAACGCAACACTGTGTTTGGCATATGTCAGTCTTTAATCAGGAATAATGGGAACTTCTTATCTAAGGCCTCTGAAATGTACCTGTTGAGTGATACTGCAGCTTTAACAGTGTGGCTGTACTATTAAAGGGGTATTCTCAAATTGTCTCTTGAGCAGCACAGAGCTATGCAGTCTCCATACTTCCTGATTCCTAGCAGGGAGGGCTCTCCTCCTTGAGTGACAGATATGATGAGGAGTACAACTATAGTACTATAGTAGAACTTGAAAGCTCAACACAACTTCTGCTGTAACACATTCAGCTACAAATGGTTTGTCCTAAGTCTACACTGCTATCACTATGTTTACACATAGAGATAACAGGGCATTTGAACAAGCACACAACTCCAGTGAGCTGATATTAGAACTGCTCTGAAAGCTGCTGGGCTGGTGATGCTGCAAAAGGGAGAGAAGGGGAGGATGGTGATCAGAAATCAATGGGCTGGGGAGAGTTGGCTGGTATGTTAAGAGCTAACCTCTCTGTCATGGGTGTGTCAGATGTAACAGACAGTCGCTCTGCATCTGGCTGCGGAAGGTCACTGCGTTTGACATTGTAGACACCTTCTTAATCCTTCATACTTTTGGACACAGTGGCAACTTCCCTCCTGCTCTGATTGACACACCCTGGTGTGGGTGTTTATAAACGTTCAGTCTGCTTCAGGGAAGTTCTCATTTTCCCTTGTGAAGGCTTGGAGCTACAGCAGTCGGCTAGCTTCCTCTCTGGTGCCCTTGGAGGACGTTTGGTGTTATCCCTCTGGTGTCTCTTCAAGCTAAGTTTTCCCCCCTTTGTCTGTATCCCTTGTTGTCTTTAGTTTATAGTGGGGACTGACCAGTGCTCACCCCGCCTCCGTATCTAGGGCCTAGCTCTAGGAATATACAGGGCTTAGGTTTCCTGCTCGGTGATTGGTGTGAAACCAATATATGAACGGTAGGGTAGACAGTGTGTTATTAGATCTGCCTAGGCATCTCAACTCCCCCTTTCCCTAGTGTCTGGGCTTCCTTCCTCTCATCCCTTTGTGTTGCACTTAGTTTTTCCCACACTATGCGTTACACTATCACTGGCCGCCGTGCATATATATATATATATATATATATAGTACAGACCAAAAGTTTGGACACACCTTCTCATTTAAAGATTTTTCTGTATTTTCATTACTTTGAAAATTGTACATTCACACTGAAGGCATCAAAAAAAGTGTGAAACTACTGAAAATATGTCTTATATTCTAGGTTCTTCAAAGTAGCCACCTTTTGCTTTGATGACTGCTTTGCACACTCTTGGCATTCTCTTGATGAGCTTCAAGAGGTAGTCACCGGAAATGGTTTTCACTTCACAGGTGTGCCCTGTCAGGTTTAATAAGTGGTATTTCTTGCCTTATAATGGGGTTGGGACCATCAGTTGTGTTGTGCAGAAGTCTGGTGGATACACAGCTGATAGTCCTACTGAATAGACTGTTAGAATTTATATTATGGCAAGAAAAAAGCAGCTAAGTAAAGAAAAACGAGTGCCCATCATTACTTTAAGAAATGAAGGTCAGTCACTGCGAAAAATTGGGCAAACTTTGAAAGTGTCCCCAAGTGCAGTTGCAAAAACCATCAAGCGCTACAAAGAAACTGGCTCACATGAGGACCGCCCCAGAAAAGGAAGACCAAGAGTCATCTCTGCTTCTGAGGATAAGTTTATCTGAGTCACCAGCCTCAGAAATCACAGGTTAACAGCAGCTCAGATTAGAGACCAGGTCAATGCCACACAGTGTTCTAGCAGCAGACACATCTGTACAACAACTATTAAGAGGAGAATTTGTGCAGCAGGCCTTCATGGAAAAATAGCTGCTAGGAAAACACTGCTAAGGACAGGCAACAAGCAGAAGAGACTTGTTTGGGCTAAAGAACACAAGGAATGGACATTAGACCAGTGTAAATCTGTGCTTTGGTCTGATTAGTCCAAATTTGAGATCTTTGGTTACAACCACCATGTCTTTGTGCAATGCAGAAAAGGTGAACGGATGGACTCTACATGCCTGGTTCCCACCGTGAAGCATGAAGCATGGAGGAGGAGGTGTGATGGTGTGGGGGTGCTTTGCTGGTGACACTGTTGGGGATTTATTCAAAATTGAAGGCATACTGAACCATGATGGCTACCACAGCATCTTGCAGTGGCATGCTATTCCATCCGGTTTGCGTTTAGTTGGACCATCATTTATTTTTGAACAGGACAATGACCCCAAACACACCTCCAGGCTGTGTAAGGGCTATTTGACCAAGAAGAAGACTGATGGGGTGCTACACCAGATGACCTGGCCTCCACAGTCACCAGACCTGAACCCAATCGAGTTGGTTTGGGGTGAGCTGGACCACAAAGTGAAGGCAAAAGGCCAACAAGTGCTAAGCATCTCTGGGAACTCCTTCAAGATTGTTGGAAGACCATTTCTGGTGACTACTTCTTGAAGCTCATCAAGAGAATGCCAAGAGTGTGCAAAGCAGTCATCAAAGCAAAAGATGGCTACTTTGAAGAACCTAGAATATAAGACATATTTTCAGTAGTTTCACACTTTTTTGTTAAGTATATAATTCCACATGAGTTAATTCATAGTTTTGATGCCTTCAGTGTGAATGTACAATTTTCATAGTCATGAAAATATAGAAAAATCTTTAAATGAGAAGGTGTGTCCAAAGTTTTGGTCTGTACTGTAGGTCGTTCCAGCTTGAACCCAAGGTTGCCCTCCCGGACAGATTTTCAGGAGGTAGGGACAAGTTTTTTGTCTTCAAGGAAGCTTGCAAACTGTATTTTAAACTTCGTCCTTACTCCTCCAGAGATGAGAAGCAACGAGTGGGAGTTGTGATCTCACTGCTGCAAGGAGATCCTCAATCCAGGGCTTTCTGTTTGCCACAGGGTTCGGTTTGTCTCCAGTCTGTGGGGCTCTAGCCCTCTTTTATGATGACCCTGACCAAATCTCCTTGTCTGAGTCCAGGTTGCATCACCTTCATCAGGGGAATGATTCAGTGGAGACATACAGCTCCGAATTCCACAGATGGGAAACTGATACAAAATGGAATGACCCAGCTCTTGGAAACCAGCTTTGTCAGGGGTTTACTGAAAAGTTGAAAGATGCTTTGGCAGTGTATGAAACCCCAGAGTCCTTGGTGGCTGCCATGTTGTTGGCTACACATGTTGATCGATAACTTTGGGATAGGTGGGTGAAACCACCTTCTCCGGAGCCTTCTTTTCGCGGTAATGCTCCTTTGCCGGAGGTGGAAGAACCCATGCAGTTAAGGAAAAAAGGGACATTTTATTGGGGCCTGTCCTTCAATTCCTAAGCAAAAGGAAACCTGGTTAACCCTTGATGGTCTGGAGTTGGATAAGCAAGGGGTGCATTTATTCTCAACTTGCAGTTCACGGTTAGTCCTGACAGCAGAGGTGGTGTTAGAGAGCAAAACCGAGAAAATTTCTGTGTTTGTTGACAGTGGAGCTAAGCCCATTCCCATCTTCACCATGGACTTAGCGCCACTTGCACAGATAGCTCTGACTCAGTTTGTACATGGTGTAAAAGTGAGGGTGGGGTTGGTCCATTGTGAGATAATTCCTTGCTTGTTGGTGGATTAGGCAATCCAGAGAGATCATTGAGTGGGGAGATTACTGCCATGACAACTGTTTAAATATTTCCCTTTCTAGAGTCTCTACAGAGACCTTACCTGCATTTTAGTCTGGTTTTGAGGATGTTTTTTCTGAGAAGGGGTGTCAGGACTTGCCTCCTCATTGTGCATATGACTGTCCTATTAATCTGACTCCCGGATCTAAACTACCAAAGTCCAGACTGTATAATCTTTCTGGCCCTGAGAGACAAGCCATGAAGAATTTTGTTGCGGAAAGTCTGGAGAAGGGACATATCAGACTCTCATCTTTGCCCGTGGCAGCAGGGTTCTTCTTCGTGAAGAAAAAAGATGGCAGTCTACATCCCTGTTTAGATTTCCGGGAATTAAATCACATTACCATCCGGGATCCATACCCTCTTCCTCTGATTCCAGATTTGTTCAGCCAGGTTGTAGGAGCCAAGGTGTTCTCTAAGTTGGATTTAAGGGGAGCCTACAATCTGATTAGAATCCGAGAGGGAGATGAATGGAAAACTGTTTTTCATTCATCTCCCTGAAGGGCATTTTGAGAGTCTGGTAATGCCTTTGGGTCTGACGAATGCACCTGCCGTGTTCAAGCATTTCATTAATGATATTTTACATCATTTGGTGGGCAGGTTTGTGGTAGTCTATCTGGATGATATTTTGGTTTACTCACCAGATTTTGAGACACATCGGGACATGTTAGACAGGTGCTTCAGATATTAAGGGATAACAAACTATATGCTAAACTAGAAAAGTGTGTTTTCACCATCCATGAGGTGCAGTTTTTGGGGTACCTGTTGTAATCTTCGGGTTTTCGGACGGATCTGGAGAAGATCCGTGCTGTCCTTGATTGGTACCGTCCCGAGAACCTGAAGGCTCTCCAGTGTTTTCTTGGTTTTACAAATTTTTACCGAAATTCAACCAAAATTATTCAGTAATTGTGAAACCCCTCATTGACATGACAGGGAAGGGGTCTGATTTTTCCAAATTGTCGGATACCGCCCTGCAGACTTTTTTCTACCTAAAGAGCTGTTTTGCCATGGCACCTATACTCAGTCAACTTGATGTTTCCCAATTCTTTACTGTGGAAGTTGATGTGTCGGAGGTGGGGATTGGGGCTGTGTTGTCTCAGGGTCCGTCTCCTGGTAAACGGCGTCCATGCGCTTTCTTTTCTAAGAAATTATCTTCGGCTGAGAGAAATTATGATGTGGGTAATAGGGAGCCTTTGGCGATTAAATTGGCATTCGAAGAATGGCGACATTGGTTGGAGGGGGCTGTCCATCATATTACTGTTATCACTGACCATAAGAACCTGTCATATCTTCAATCGGCTGAACGTCTCAACCCTAGGCAAGCTAAATGCTCCATGTTTTTTACTAGGTTCAATTTTTATTGTCACTTTCCGTTCAGGGGTCAAAAATGTCAAGGCTGATGCTTTGTCCTGGAGCTTCCCTGGTGCTAGTGACCATGAGAACCTTGCTCCAATTTTACGGAAGGGGGTAGTCATTTCAGCATTGTACCCTGAACAGGAGGGTGAGGTGTTGGAGGCCCAGGGGGATGCCCCTGCCTCCTTCCCTTCAGGAAAGTTATTTGTACCATCTAATCTGGCTGCAAAGCAATTAAGGAACATCTTAACTCTGTGCTTGCAGGTCTTCCAGGTGGTAAGCCAACTGCGGACCTCTTTTCTCTGCATTTTTGATGGCCGGGGTTGCATTGGGATAAGGTTGAACACGTATATGCTTGTAGTATTGGCGCGCATTCTAAAGTATCGCATACCCGTCCGTCTGGCACTCTAATTCTGCTACCTATTCCTAGCAGGCCATGGATTTTATTACTGACCTACTGGTATCTGTAGGCAAAACTGTGGTTTTGGTGGTTGTAGATAGGTTCAGTAAAATGGTTCACTACATCACATTACCGGAACTTCCGAATGCCAAGACTATTGCTCAGGTGTTTATAAATGAGATTATGAAGCTTCACGGGGTTCCCTCCGATGTGGTGTCAGATCCCGGGACCCAGTTTGTTCCCAGTTCTGGAAAGCGTTTGGTTCTCGAATGGGGGTGCAACTGTTCTTTTCCTCTGCCTTCCATCCTCAGCTGAATGGACAGACCAAGTGCATTAATCAGAATTTGGAGCCTTACCTCAGTGTTTGGTCTCCAAAAATCAGGAGGATTGGGTATCCTACGTACCACTGGTAGAATTTGCTATTAATAATCATCGTCAAGAATCTACTGGCAGGTCACCGTTCTTTGGTGCATATGGTTACCATCCACAGTTTGGTACTTTTAGTGGGTTTAGGGGTTTTGGGAGTTCCTGAGGAGGAACGTTTTGCTTCGTCGCTCTCCTCGGTTTGGCGGGGTATTCTGAGTAATTTGAAGATCATGGGAGACAGGTACAAACGTATGACAGGAAACGCTTGCCACGTCCGGACCTGAATGTGAATGACTTTGTGTGGTTGTCTACCAGGAATATCAAGTTGAAGGTTCTTTCTTGGAAGCTGGGACCTAGATTTATTGGTCCCTATAAAAATAACCGCAGTAATAAACCCATCAGCGTTTCGCCTTGAGCTACCTCAGGCCCTTAATATCCACAATGTTTTTCACAGGTCTCTGATCAAGAAATATGTGGAACCTCTTGAGTCCTCACCACTACCACCGCCCCCAATAATGATTGATGGAGTTTCAGATTTCGAGGATTGTAGATTCTTGTCTCCAACGTCGTTCCCTACAATACTTGGTGCACTGGAAGGGTTATGGTCCAGAGGAAAGGATGTGGGTTTCAGCATCAGAGGTGAATGCTCCCAGACTGGTTCGTTCATTCCACACCTCTTATCATGAAAAACCTGGTCCGCAGAGTCCGGAAGCCACTCGTAAAAGGAGGGGTACTGTCACGGGCATGTCAGATGTAACAGACATCTTCATCTGGATGCAGAAGGTCACTGTGTTTGGTATTGCAGGCGCCTTCTTAATCCTTCTGACCTTTGGACCCAGCGGCAACCTCCCTTCTGCTCTGATTGACACACACTGGTCTGGGTGTTTATAAACTCTCAGTCTGCATCAGGGAGTCGCCAATGATATTCTCATTTTCCCTTGTGAAGGCTTGGAGCTATAGCAGTCAGCAAGCTTTCTCTTTAGTGCCCTTGGAGGACATTTGGTGCTATCCCTCTGGTGTCTGCTCAAGCTGAGTTTCCCCCCCTTTGTTTGTCTCCTTTGTTGTTTTTAGTTTATAGTGAGGTCTGATTAGTGTTCACCTTCCCCTCCCTATCTAGGGCCTAGCTCTAGGGATATACAGGGCTTAGGTTTCCTGCTTGGCGATTGGTGTGGAACCAATACAGGTATGGTAGGGTAGGCAGGGTGTTATTATATCTGCCTAGGGGTCTCTACTCCCCCTTTCCCTAGTGTCTTGGCTTCCTTCCTCCCATCCCTTCATGTTGCACTTAGTCTTTCCCACACTGTGCATGACACTCTCTCCTGGAATGTAGCTACTGCACATACTCATAGTAACATAGTTTTTAAGGTTGAAGGAAGACTAAGTCCATCTAGTTCAACCCATAGCCTAACATGTTGATCCAGAGGAAGGCAAAAAAAAAACCATGTGGCAAACACTAAGCTCCACATTGGGGAAAACAATTCCTTCCCGACTCCATACAACAATCAGACTAGTTCCCTGGATCAACGCCCTATCAAGGAATCTAGTATATACAACCTGTAATATTACAGTCATATGAAAAAGTTTGGGCACCCCTATTAATCTTAAGCTTAATGTTTTATAAAAATTGGTGTTTTTGCAACAGCTATTTCAGTTTGATATATGTAATAACTGTTGGACACAGTAATGTTTCTGCCTTGAAATGAGGTTTATTGTACTAACAGAAAATGTGCAATCTGCATTCAAACAAAATTTGACAGGTGCATAAGTATGGGCACCTCACCAGAAAAGTGACATTAATATTTAGTAGATCCTCCTTTTGCAAAAATAACAGCCTCTAGTCGCTTCCTGTAGCTTTTAATGAGTTCCTGGATCCTGGATGAAGGTATTTTTGACCATTCCTCTTTACAAAACAATTCTAGTTCAGTTAAGTTTGATGGTCGCCGAGCATGGACAGCCTCTTCAAATGATCCCACAGATGTTCAATGATATTCAGGTCTGGGGACTGGGATGGCCATTCCAGAACATTGTAATTGTTCCTCTGCATGAATGCCTGAGTAGATTTGGAGCGGTGTTTTGGATCATTGTCTTGCTGAAAGATCCATCCCCTGCGTAACTTCAACTTTATCACTGATTCTTGAACACTATTGCCAAGAATCTGCTGATACTGAGTGGAATCCATGCGTCCCTCAACTTTAACAAGATTCCCAGTGCCGGCATTGACCACACAGCCCCAAAGCATGATGGAACCTCCACCAAATTTTACTGTGGGTAGCAAGTGTTTTTCTTGGAATGCTGTGTTTTTTTGCCACCATGCATAACGCCTTTTTGTATGACCAAACAACTCAATCTTGGTTTCATCAGTCCACAGGACCTTCTTCCAAAAAGAAATAGGCTTCTTCAAATGTGCTTTTGCATACCTCAGCCGACTCTGTTTGTGCGTACTTGCAGAAACGGCTTCTTTCGCATCACTCTCCCATACAGCTTCTCCTTGTGCAAAGTGCGTTGTATAGTTGACCGATGCACAGTGACACCATCTGCAGCAAGTTGATGCTGCAGCTCTCTGGAGGTGGTCTGAGGATTGTCCTTGACTGATCTCACCATTCTTCTTCTCTGCCTTTCTGATGTTTTTCTTGTCCTGACACTTCTGGCCTTAACAAGAACTGTCCCTATGTTCTTCCATTTCCTTACTATGTTCCTCACAGTGGAAACTGACAGGTTAAATCTCTGAGACAGCTTTTTGTATCCTTCCCCTGAACAGCTATGTTGAATAATCTTTGTTTTCAGATCATTTGACAGTTGTTTTGAGGAGCCCATGATGCCACTCTTCAGAGGAGATTCAAACAGGAGAACAACTTGCAAGTGGCCACTTTAAGTAGCTTTTCTCATGATTGCATACACCTGGCTATAAAGTTCAAAGCTCAATGAGGTTACAAAACCAAAAAAAGTGCTTTAGTAAGTCAGTAAAAAGTAGGCAGGAGTATTTAAAACAAGAAAATGATAAGGGTGCCCATACTTATGCACAGGTCAAATTTTGTTTGAATGCAGATTGCACATTTTCTGTTAGCACAATAAACCTCATTTCAAGGCAGAAACATTACTGTGTCCAACAGTTATTACATATATCAAACTGAAATAGCTGTTGCAAAAACACCAATTTTTATAAAACATTAAGCTTAAGATTAATAGGGGTGCCCAAACTTTTTCATATGACTGTATACTTATCAAGAAAGGCATCCGTGCCCTTCTTAAATTTTAGTAGTGAATCACTCATTACAACATCATGCGGCAGAGAGTTCCATAGTCTCACTGCTCTTACAGTAAAGAATCCGCGTCTGTGATTATAATTAAACCTTCTTTCCTCCAGACGTAGAAAATGCCCCCTTGTCCCCGTCTCAGGCCTCAGAGTAAAAAGATCAGTAGAAAGGTCTTTGTACTGTCCCCTCATATACTTGAACATAGTAATAAGATCACCCCTCAGCCTTCGTTTTTCTACAGTAAATAACCCCAAATGTAATAACCTGTCTTGGTATTGTAGACCCCCCAGTCCTCTAATAACCTTGGTCCAAGTACAAGAGGTTGGGCTTCATGGAAACAAATTTTGCACTATAAAAGATAAAATTTCTCAATGTAGCAGGTAGAAAAAGCAATTCAATTGAAAACTTTCTTGTTTTCCTGCTATCTAATTAATTAATGCAATTTAACAACTTGAGAACACTTATTTAAGTGCACAGTAGATAAAAGTTGATAAAAATGAAAGATTTCAAGCAAAACGATCATTCGTTGAGAACAAATTTAAGTACAAACAATCATTTTTGCTGACTGATCACAGACTGTCATCATTTGAAATGAAGTCACCAAGTTTGATTTTTTCGTATGAAATTCATACTGAAAATATTTTGTTCTTCGCCTGGTGTCACTGAACGTGTGTGGCTAGTTTGAACCACTATAATGAGCAATATGGAATAAAGTGTGTGTGTGTGGCTAAGTAGTCATTATGATAGTGTGCTATGATTGCTTGTTAAATAATCGTTCAACCAGCATACTCAAATGTGTATGGGGACCAGTAGTCATTTTGTCAGTACATCAGGCACCCTCCTTGTAAATCCTTATAGGTTTCTCCTCTTGGACCTTGATGAGTTGCCTTTGCTCTATTAGTGCTATCTGGTTCAAACTCTAAAAGAACTGTCCAGGATTCCAGCAGTCATGAAGAACTGTAGAGAATCCATTCTGGCAGAGGCTGCTCCTGCTGCTGCTACTGGACAGTGAGAGAGTGAGATAGTTAGCTAGGCGGTTGCTTATAAGTCAGATAGTTTAGATAGATAGGATCCTGTGTCACTGTGAAATTGACCTTCCAGCAGATCAATCGTTTTTGCTATTAGTGTGGTTCAGACAAAGAGACCAGGCCACATTTCATCACAGAACTCTGTTGTGCTGATATTGTGCTCCATACATGAGTTTGCTACATAAAGCAGGGCACATCGGAGCTTGTAATTGTTTTGCGCTGAGATTCTGCTGTATCCAGGGCTCCACAGTATAAAATATAATTGTTTCTGGTACTACCTTGCTACATAAAGCAGGCCACATCTGAGCTTGTAATTGTTTTGTGCTGAGATTCTGCTCCATCCCGGAGTCCACATTCAAAATCTACATTTTTGTTGCTAATAGAGTGCTCCAGCCACACTATCTGAACAAATAAATACTGAGTGGTAATTTAGTGACAGGTGACTGACAAGTCTGGGCCTAGAGTTTTGAAACAGCTGGTTATAAGAGGGGAAGGGTACATCTAACATGAGTAAGAAAAAGCAAGGTCGAAGTGGAAGGAGAAATAGGTTTGATGTTCAAGGTGTATGCGGGGTAGGTGGTAATGTTAGTGAAAGCTCTAGTTAACAAACACAGTCACGTCCTATCCAAAGACAACTGACAACTTCTGTTACTGGATGGGCTACGCCACTCCCTTTCTTTGGCAGCCGTATAGTGGTATGCCTTGTAGATGAGGGTCAGAAAGAGCATGTGTTGCATTGGATGGCAAGGGCTGCATCAAGTGGCCTCTCCTCCTCTTCATCCACCTCCACATCACACACAGTACAGTCCTCAGAGGTGGCACACCAATTAACCTTGTTTCCTCCCAACTCACTCTCCAACCGACCAACTGACTGTAGGGAACCACAGATGGGCAACTATGCAGAGATGTTCACAAATTCTATGCCATGGGCAGCAGAGGTCTATGTCAAAGATTCACAGACTCAAGAGGAGGAAAGCATCTTCCCCGATGCCTAAAATTTTTTTCTCTTGGATTCGGGGCTGGACGAAGTAGGGTCCGAGCAGAATGACCCTACTTTGTCCATCCTTGGGGGGTTATGTTGTGGACTCCCTCACAGACACTGAGTGATGCAACCACGACAAGCACTGCTTCCTCAGCCACAACTGTGGCTGTGGCCAGCCGCAGTCACGGGTCTACAGTTCATAGGGGCGGCAAGGGTTGCCTAGCCTGGGTCTTTTTTGAGACCCCAGAGGATGACCCAATTCATGTTATCTGCCAAATTTGTAAAAAAAGACTTTGCAATAATTTAACTAGTACATGCAAGAATCCGCACATGCACGATCAACATGCGTTAGTCGGGGAATCTTACTGCGTTAAAATGCGGACTAGCAGGCCTCACCAAACAATGGCCGCCCCGTCAACCGCATCTGCTGCTTTTCCTCCTCCGTCACCATGTTAAGTGTTCTCACATAGGTCTACGGTCAGGTAAGTGCACCTCACTCACAGCCCAGCAGTTTGTCCTGTTCACCCTACTCCACCCTCTCTCAGCACAGCAGCCAGCCCTCGGTCCTGCAGTTGTGGTCATGTAAAATAGTGTTTCCTACACATGCCAAAGCTAAGAGCTTGAACTCCTCCATCTCCAATCTGTTAGCCATTGAAATGCTGCCTTTCCGCCTGGTGGATACAGACGATTTCCGAAAGCTGATGGCCATTGCAGTCCCCCAATACCAGTTGCCCAGTTGCCATTACTTCTCTAAGAAAGCTGTGCCTGAACTACACCAGCATGTCGCAGAAAACATCACCCGTTACTTTAAAAAATCTATGTTTGCCAGGGTGCATTTCACCACTGACACTTGGACGAGCAAGCATGGCCAGGGGTGTTACATCTCGCTGACTGCGCCCTGGGTGACTCTGGTGGCTGTGGGGGCAGGCGGGAAAGGGGCTGCTCCACAAGTCTTGATATCCCCAAGGCTTGTGGGACAAACCTCTGTATCTAACACTTCCTCCACTGCTTAAGTCTCCTCCCCCTACTCTAGGGCCTTCATCTGTACCCTAAATCTGTGCCTTAATGAGACACGCATTCCAAGAGTGCAGAGAGAATCCCCCGACATCTGTACTGCGCAGCTAGAGCTCATCGCAATCATGCAGGTTTAAAATTAATATGCCTTGGAGATCATACAGCTCAAGAGTTGTGGACAGCTATCCAGGCTGAGTTTGCGCAATGGCTATCTCCACTGAACCTGGAGCCAGGGAAGGCTGTGTGCGGTAACGGTGCAAACCTGGTGGCAGCCCTAGGCCTGAGCAACCTCACACATGTGCCTTGCATGGCTCATGTCTTCAACCTGATGGTATAGCAATTTCTCTGCCACTATCCCGGCCTGGATGCGCTGCTGTAGAAAGCACAGTCGCTGTGTGCTCACTTTCGTCATTCGCACCCCGTGGGTTATCGACTTGCATCAATACAGAGGTCTTTGGCCATACTGGTTAACTGGTTGATATGTGATATGCCAATACAGTGGAATTCCACTGTGTACATGTTGCAGTAACTATGGCAGCAACAATGAGCCCTGATTCAGTATCTCATGTTGTGTAGCCTGGGCCAATGCAGTACGGACATGGTGCGAATCACGTTTTGCAGAGTGGGCACAGATTAAGGACCTCTGAACCCTTCTGCACATTTTTTCGAAATGGCTACTAAGATGGTTAGTGCATCATCAACATCACTATTCGGGTCATCTTCATGCTGGAGCACATTTTGAATAGTCTGCAGGAGGAGGTGGTGGTCCCCGAGGAAGAGGAGGAAGCAGAGGAGGATGCAGAAGAGATAACATTGTCTCTAAGTTTCAGACTGTCGTCGCATAGGCGGGTGCCAAAAGAGGGTGGATTACAGCAATCGAGGGGGGCTCGTGGTACCAGACAAACTGTTAGTGAAGGTGCAGGAGCTGAGGAACAAATGGAGGAGGACGAGGAGGAAGAGGTGATGGGCGAGCAACAGTCAGGAGATGAAGAGGATAATGGTCCCCTCTCTGTTGTCTGTGGTTGGCGGGAGGGGACGGAGGAAGCAAGAATCAGTGTTACACAGCTACCAACAACCATGGGCTTGGACCTCATGAAAGAGCCCGACATATGAGCGCCTTCTTGCTTCACTATCTGCAACATGATCCCCGCATTGTTAGGATTCAAAATAGTGCTGACTACTGGGTTGCCACTCTGTTAGATCCACAGTACAAGAGTACATTTTGCCAGATGCTTCCTGCCCTGGAAAGGGACCAGCGCATGCTGGAGCATCGAAACACGCTTTTAGACAACCGTAAGAGTGGTTTTCCCCAAGACAGCAGTGAGGCACACAGTATGCATCACAGTTCTAGACTTCCCACCCAGGAACGTCAATTTGTCAACACAAAAACATTAGCAGCCGCAGTGTAAGAGACAGAAGCAGTTTTTCTCAGTTTCACACAATTTTTATACCAGCTTGTGCACCAGCACAACAGAGTGAATGACTGGAGAGAATGGTGCAGGAGTATCTCGAGCTCAATATCAATACCATCAGGTAGGGTTTGGACCTTTCTACGTTTTGGTCTTCAAAAATGGATGAGTGGCCTGAGCTCACCTGTCACGCCTTGGAGGTTTTATCATGCCCAGCAGCTAGCATTCTCACAGAACGTGTCTTCACCGCTTCTGGTAGTGTCCTGATGGATAAGCGCATCTGGCTGTCCCATGAAAGTGTAGACCGCATAGCTTTCATCAAGATGAACAAGTCATGGATCTCCAAGGACTTTTGGTCCCCAATCACAGACTGTGCAGACTAGGCAATGGTGCAGTTTATAGTGTGCTGCATCGATCTCACGTTATTGCAGTCTGTGACATATTTGTCGTGTCTTCTGTGTCTGCTGTTGCTGCTGATGTTACCAATAATTTTTTTAAATGTGGAGACTCGTGGTTGGGTCTCCATCTGGTGTGTTTCCTGTAGTGGAAGGGGTATCGGTCCCCATTATACTATTTCTACTCTGGTAAAATTGATGCCACTTTGTTTGTATCTGCCCCTAATTTTTTGAAATGTGGAGATTTCTGGTTGGGTCTCTATCTGGTGTGTTTCTTGTGGTGATTTTTTAAAAAAAATTCCATGGAAGCAGGGTTGTAAAAGCAACATGTGACTTTCAATTGTTAATTTTCATAGATTTTTAATTTATTTTTACTTTTGTCAGATTTAAGTTATTTCTGTGACCATTGTGGGTTTTTCTTCCATTAAACAAGGAGTACCAACAATTTTGACCACGTGTGTATTCATACAGTATATTAAACTCACAGTTTGCAGTAAGCTAAACCTAGTGATAGCCAAAATATGCGCAATTTAATTTTCTAGGAGAAAATTATACAATTGTATATACTTAAAAATCTCTCCTAAGTATGTTGCATATAACACTTTTGTTCGCGAGACATCCTTAACCAGTATCTGTCAACTCTGGTGTGTTGAAGCAAATCATTATATTCCCATTGATGTAACAGTATCAGAGTATCTTGGGTGGTAGCAAAGGGAATGGTAACACACAGTTTTCAATTTGTAGGAGGTGCCCTCTGTCATCAAGACCAAGAACTACAACAGATGCCCTCAAAAAAACATTTCAACCTTTGATTTGAAGGATTGGCCTTGACACTCTCCGGTAAAGTTTTTACAAGCTTCCATCCAGGTTCAGACAACCACTCCAGTAATCTTCATATCTGACCTTCATCTTATAGCTTAGAGAGTGCTTGAATCCACCTTGACATGCCAATTTTGCGTGTATGAGTTTGGAACTCTTCACAATTGGCTCCTCATGTCTGTTTTTAGCCTCTGAGGTTTCCAACCTCACAAACATGGCACCCAACGTTCTGCATCTGCAGTACGTAAGTGAACTCTCTCTTCATTTCAATTAGTGACCTTTCACTCTAGGTCCCAAACAAACTCTGTCCTGTGGCAACCCATGTTCTGCTGCTTTAATTTGCTACCACTCATAGTCACTCAGTGGAGATTCATCTTATGGTCTTCCATGCCTAGAGCAGTTATAGAGGCAAACTCCTCTCCAGTAGCTTAGCAAAGGTGAGACCCTAGACTTTTGAGAGAGCCCACTTCACAGCTGCTAATATAACTAATATAATAGTACTACAACAGTAATATAACTACTACAACAGTAATATAACAGCTACTAATATACTTCAAAACAGGCTCTTTTGAAGTGTCTATGATTATACCTGTGCTACGCCTTTCGTTACTCACCCTGGATGGCGTGAAATTTTGAGTTAAATACATTTACGATCTGATGAAGTTTTGTTTACCGTGCGTCTTCATCAGTGGTGCGGTATTATTCATACAATCAGGTCATTAGGTAATGGTTCTCTGAAATGATCGTTATTATTACTATCATCTGTTATACTTATTGGATCCTTACCTTCTATCTAAATGTTTATTATGTACTCTAGATTATGGTATAATATACTCTAGCTGATTCATATACAGTATGTCACTTTATGGATTTAAATTTACAGTACTGTATATCTATTGAATATATACTTTTTGTAATATGATCATTTTGTAAGGCTTACTGACTAGCCCAGGGGATGGGGATGACTCGGAACCCGGGCCTTTAGTCTGGCCTTGGGGATGTCGCGGTGGTCGGCTCCCGGGCCCGTACCCTGGGGTCCCTCTTTAAAAAGGGTGGAAAATTTGTTAAGTTTATAAAAGTTTGTGACGCCACCTGTGGCTTCTGGTGAGAATCACCAGCGCTGCGCAGTCCACTGAGGCCAATGATAAGGCAGCTGGATGGTATAGCTCCCCACAGGTGGAGCTAGGCCTCAGGGCAGTGTAGGAAAGGGGAATGCAGGACGGGCGAGACCCAGCCGGGTCAGAGCAAGAACAGGGACAGACACGATAGTCACTTCAGTACCCTTTAGGCTGGGTGCCCACGTAGCGCTTTTCAAGCGTTTATGCTGCGGAATTTTCGCAGCGTAAACGCTTGTTAAACGCTAGGTAATCCGCACCCCATGGTCCCCAAGGGGATTCCGCATGTTCTATGCACATGCTGCGGATTTTTCCGCAGCGTTTATGCTGCGTACAAAAATCCGCAGCATGTCATTTAATTTTGCGGAAGCGCAGCGGAACTCCCGCCATTGACTTGCATTGAAACGCATAGAAACCGCGACTGTACATTTGTACAAGCGGCTTCTATGCGTCTCTATGTGCGGATGGTACCCAGTTCTGGAGGAGAGGAGACTCTCATTCAGACCTGGGTACCATTGTTCCAGTAAAAAAAAAAAAAAAAACCAAATAAAGTTATATTCACCTGTAAGGCGTCTTCTCTCTGAATGCCGGCATCGCTTGAGGACCTGCGGTGACGTCACAGTCATGTGACCGCAGGCCCTTCACCGCTCTGTCTCG
This sequence comes from Phyllobates terribilis, assembly GCF_046119375.1. Classification (NCBI taxonomy): domain Eukaryota; kingdom Metazoa; phylum Chordata; class Amphibia; order Anura; family Dendrobatidae; genus Phyllobates; species Phyllobates terribilis. Next base: position 127,840,590 of record NW_027362770.1, on the reverse strand, counting down.
TGATATGCCGGCAGCTGGGAACCAGACAGGAACGAGCCCTGCAGCACACACCGGGGCCTCGGGGGTGAGTATAGCTTTATTTGTTTTAATTTTTACGGTCACACTGTATAAATCCATGCCGTTTGCATGGGATTTATATAGTGTGACCTAGTTGTCAAGCACTTTCCAAGTGATGCTATCGCCTGGAAAGCGCTTGTCAATCTGCATGCGGAAATGCATGTCAATCCGCATGTGGATCCGCATGTATTCTGCAGGAAAAATGCATGCACAATCTGCATGCGTTTTTTCTGCCAGGGAGATGCAGAAATGCTGCAGAAATTTTCTGCTTCATTTCTGCATCGTGGGCACATACCCTTACTGATGGAAATTCAGGCACATCCCGGAGCACTGTAGGGTGAAGGGTGCATGTCAGGATCCTCCCTAATGAGCGGGTTTAGGGCCTCCTGTTTCTTGCCTCTGCATAGTAAGTTTCTGACCTGCCTGGAGCTAGGCCTAACTTGGTCTCTTTCCTGCGCTGGCTGACTTGGAATACACTCTCCTCAGCTTGCGGGGCCTATGTGTCTCCCGGCTCTGTTACGTATCAGCACTTTAGCGATCCTGGGACTTGTAGTTCTCCAGGGATTCCGATTATGCCTTACTGGGTCATAGAGATCCCGATAAACTTCAGACCCGGTGTCCGGTAAATGCTTCTGGGTGAGCAAGTTAAGCTCCTCTGCCCCCTATGTACTAACTCTCCTCTCGCCTTCGGCCTACTCGGGCCCTCACTAGGCTATTTACACTAACGGCAGCTTGCCGCGCTTCACCGATCTTATGGCACCGGCACACCTAAAGCTCACTTCTCTGAGCTACACTGAGTCTTGATCTGATAAGCTCCGCTGCAGGATAGTAATTGTGGGAGCTGGAACAGGCTTTTATCCTCTGAGGTAACTCCTCTCAGGCTGTACTGGACTCACTGCTAACCAGAATAGACTAGATTCTTGACTGACTCTGCAGGAACTCTCTCAACAGGCTAGGTTCTCTGTCGACTCCAGTCTAGACTAACTGCTGCCTGGCTCCACCTTCCCTATTTATATCCCTAATGGGCTCCCTCTGCTGGTCTGAGGTGGAAGGTGGAGATGTGTGAATGGTTATGGGGGCCTCTTGTGGAGGAATCCATCAATGCACTCTTCCAGGATCTGTGATACCAAGCGCAGCTGGGCATCACATTACCTTGTGAAGTGGGCCCACTAAGCCTTAGGTCCAGGTGGGTACGCGAACCCGCGGTGTTGGTGCAGCTGGTAGGATGGCACGTGAGGAGCAAAAAAGTGGCACACGCAGGATTTTTGGGAGCAGTAGGACACATGAAGTGAAGTATGCAGGAATGGAAGCAGGTTAAGCATAATGTGCACACGAAGTGGAGTACACAAAACCAATGTCTTGAATAGCAATCAGAAGGCACTACTGTGTGTCCTAGTGGGAGATGATGTCGGGCAACCTGCAGAGCTCAACGTGGAGTACAATCAAGTGGACCAAAGTGAAGGGAGCAAAGCCCAGATCCGGGAAAGATTTGTAACGAACTTAATGAATTTGAGTTTTAAATTATTTATTTAAATTCTAGGATCATTATATACTGATCTGTGTATATTTATGTATGTTCTTGCTTACTTTTTATAGCATCATATTGCTACTTGACTCATTGTACTTAATCTTCCCGCTTGTTCCGTAATATGTATGGGGTCTGTGTAATGTCACCCATACAGCCTTTCCTATCTTCCATATTTTATATATATTACTCCTCATTGTAATTGTAATATAGCTGAAAAGTGACAAAAAGCGCACAATAGGGCTTGACCTGGGCAATTAACATGTTAGATAGTATGGTATTGATCACCTGGCTGGGTTGTGCCAGGCACAACTCCTATGTAGGAATAGATACCCACTGCTGTTGCTCCATATGCTGGAATAAAAACAGCAGTAAATGCAATAATAGAAAGGAATATACGGATAAATCTGCTGCCCGCTGATCAAGAAGATATCTAGTGGAGATGATGGTATTTAACAAACAGCAGTTTTATTAATCTACGTGTTTCAGAATTGAACAAAGTCCTTCATCAAGAAAAAAAACACAAACGACAACCATATCTTTCTACTATTGTTTTCATTGTAACTGATATTTTTCTAATAAAGTATACATTTCTAATATATTTAGGCTTTGTCTCCTTGCCTTTCATTTAGGTTCTAAATACATCAACCAGTCTCATGTGCCCTGTCTGCACCAATATTCAATGCACATTTTTCAGCCATTCGGGCACCATACTCAACAACATCTCTCAAGTGGCCTGAGGATTGCTCACTCAAGGTCTCCTCCCGAGGACACAAATGTAGTCAGAGACAATGATGAGTGTCAAGGAGCGATCCAAGACAGAAACGCTATTTGTAGAAAAGAGACTCTGATATTGTAAGCAGATAGTGTGATAACCTGAAGGATTACCAGAGCCGCTAACTCTATGAGTCACCAGTGTGTCTCGGTGAGGGATCGCGCTGCTCTGGTTGATAATCTCCATACTAATGACTAATCGTCATTTCTTGGAACAATGTTTAATAGAAACATTTTTAAGGCCAACGGGTCCGTGGTGTGAATGCTAACAGTTCCTGGAAAATTTTAGTTAGATACAATATTATTACATATACAAAGGTTTTTCTTTTTTATGGGGAATTCAGGCTTTGTGTTTGCTTTATGGAGAGATTTCTTTGGGTTGTGGGAATGTGTTTATGAATAGGAAAAGTTCAGAGGTGATCAAATAGATAAACTGCCTAAACAGATCATGGTGCCGGTAGTCTTCATCCACTTACATAAACATGACTCTGAAACCACATTCAACATTCTTCCCAAATCCTTTTATCCTTACCCCTTAATGCTTTGATATACCAGAGAAGACTAGGTCCACTTCATCAGAGACAATGAAAGTAAATCCTTAAAGGGATTTTCCGTAATAGAATGGAGGGGAGATGCTCTATTCAGTTGGCCCATTTCTATGAATCGATAGGAGACCCATTATTCAGTAAGTTATCCTCTATCCAAAAGATAACTATCTTTTGTGTGAAAAAACCCTGTTAAGGTAACCATACACTTAAAGGGGTTGTTCCACAAACAAAGTACATTTTAATCAATATATATTGGAATAAAAATATGTACACAGCACATAGCAGGGGCACATTTATAAGATTATCTCTGGATAGGAACATTTTTATACACATCCAATTGTGACTTATTTTTATTCCAATATCTATTGATTAAAATTTACTTTGCTTGTGAAACAACCCCTTTGTTGATGATTCACATTTGTTGAGGATTCCCATTTTTACATTTTTTTTTAAATTTTTTAAAAAAATGTTTTACTTTTTGTGGCCTCCTAAGACTTTAACCTGCGATATTCTGATCGCCTGTTCTATATACATGCTATGAAACAGCTTCTTATCTTAATCAGCCAGATGTCTAGATTTGTTAAGCCAAGAGAAATACACTATTGTGTTTGTGCTGACTTGTGAATGTATGTGTTTTTCTGTGACTGGTCAAGAAGGACATACTATTATGTGTATAAACCTGAATGTTTACTTCTCTTGAAGTCTGGAAACAATAATGTTTGTTAATATGCTAATTAAATATTATACTAAAGCCAGCTAGATGTTGATTTACCAGAGCCCCCTGCTATACCAACCATATAAATTGATTAAATGTACAAACAATGAGCCCTGAGCACTGTGAAATAAAACCTTCCCTACTCTTTGACCTGTGGATGTGTGCTTGAAAAAGACAATTGTAACTATGCCTCTGTAGCAGAGAAAATTGAAAGAGATAATCAAAGATCAGTCAGACTCTTCAGGACATCGGCTTAGTGGCATGGCTTCCTCCAGAGAGACAAGATTTGGATTCTGCATGATTCCGGCCTAAGGGTACATGGCCCTAACTGGAAGGATACAAATCTGCTCCATTGACCATCAGAGAACTCATGGATACATTTGGGGGAGCCAGGTTGCGACAATGAGGTCACTTGACCCCATGGATATGTTGTTTGGGGTTGCCAGGTGGGACCCTCCTGTCGCCTGGAACCCATGGAGACTTTTGGAGAAGCCAGATTGGAACCGGCCTGTCATCTGGCCCCATGGAAACTATTGGAGAGGCCATGGTGGCACCCTCGGGTCTCCTGGCCTTGTAACTCGATGGACTGTCAGATTCCTAAGCTTGCCACTACCTCCTCTCTGTGGGGGCCTGCCAAAAGTGGGAGGCCATTAGTTGAGGTTGTTGGCCCTGGAAGTCTCAAAGTCGCAGCTGATCTATTCTCGGTGGGCCAGCGAAAAAGTGAGATCATCGCTCACTTTGCATCGCCATATTTTGAGAGCTATAATTTTTTCCATATTTTGACCGACAGTCATATGAGGGCTTGTTTTTTGCGGGACAAGTTGACATTTTTATTGATACCATTTGATACCATGACTTTATTGATCACTTTCTATTTCGATTTTTGGGAGGCAGAATAAACAAAAAACAACAATTATTATTATTATTATTATTTATTATTACAGTGCCATTTATTCCATGGCGCTATACATGTGAAAAGGGGTATTCATACGAAAACAACTACAATAATCTTGAACAAAACGTGATGGCGACTGGTACAGGAGGTACAGGAGGAGCGAGGACCCTGCCCGTGAAGGTTTCACAGTCTACAAGGGATGGGTAAGGATACAGTAGGTGAGGGTAGAGCTGGTCGTGCAGCGGTATAGTGGAGCAGTGGTTGTAGGCTTGTCGGAAGAGGTGGGTCTTCATGTTCCTTTTGAAGGTTTCCATGGTAGGTGAGAGTCTGATATGTTGGGGTAGAGAGTTCCAGAGTAGGGGCGGATGTACGGGAGAAATCTTGTATGCGATTGTGGGAGGAGGAGATAAGAGGGGAGTAGAGCAGGAGATCTTGTGAGGATCGGAGGTTGCGTGCAGGTATGTACCGGGAGACTAGGTCATAGATATATGGAGGAGACAGGTTGTGGATCGCTTTATATGCCGTGGTTAGGGTTTTGAACTGGAGTCTCGGGGCAATGGGGAGCCAATGAAGGAATTGACAGAGAGGAGAGGCAAGTTTGTGGAGTGGGGATTGTGGTCCTGGAGAGGAGAGGGTAAAGAATGTAAGTAGGTTGTGGTCAGAAAGGGGGAGAGGTGAGTTAGAGAGGTTAGATAAGGAACAGAGGCAGGTGAAGATGAGGTCCAGTGTGTGGCCATCTATGTGAGTGGCTGCTGAAGACCATTGATTAAGGCCAAAGGATGAAGTGAGGAAAACAAGCTTAGAGGCAGCTGAGACTGAAGTGTCTATAGGGATGTTGAAGTCGCTCATGATGATAGTTGGGATGTCAGCGGAAAGAAAATGAAGTAGCCAGGTGGTGAAATGGTCTAAGAAGGTGGTGGTTGGTCCTGGGGGGCAGTAAATGACAGCCATTTGGAGGTTGGAGGGAGAGTAGATGCGCACACAGTGCTCCTCAAAAAAAGGGAAGAGTAATGGAGGGTGGCAGTGGGATTTGGGTGAAGGAGCAGTTATCTAACAGGAGAAAACCTACCTCTCTACCATGCTTGCCAAGGGGGCGGAGGGTGTGGGAAAGGTGGAATCCACCATACGAGAGTGCAGCTGGAGAGGCTGTGTCAGTGGGGGTGAGCCAGGTTTCGGTGATGCCGAGGAAGGAAAGTTTGTTAGTGATGAAAAGATCATGGATGTAGGAAAGTTTGTTGCAGATGGAGCAAGCATTCCATAGAGCTCCTGTTAGTGGAACTGGGGAAGCGGGGGCTGGGCGGATGTGTATAAGGTTAGAAGGCTTGTGAGAGTTTGTGATAGATCGTGGATAGGAGGTGGAAGCGACAGTGGATGTGTGGTGATGAGGGCCAGGATTTGGGGAGATATTGCCGGTAGTGAGGAGAAGCAGAGAAAGTGTTCGTAGGTGGGAGCAGGAGAGAGCATGAGGTGACTGTCTGTGTTTGGAGACTGAGGATTGAATGGTGAGGAATAGTTCTGAAGAGAAGATGAGATGAATGGGGAGGATGGAGGGAGAGATGACCAGTTCCTTACTAGGTGTAGATATTAAGGGAGTTAGTAGGAAGTGGAGGACTATGGGGGAGATATTGAAAACAAACAAACATTGTTTACAGTGTCCAAGTTACCTTCAGTTCACTTCAAGTTCAGTTCACGTATAATTCATATTTCTCACGCTTAAACAATAGTGTTGAGCCACCCCCGTAGTGTTCGAGTTCGGTTCGTCGAACACCCGTGTGTTCGCCGAACTGTTCGTCGAACTGTTCGTCGAACACCTTCGAACACCGTTAAAACCAATGGCAGGCAAACAAAAACACATAGAAACACATAGAAAACACCTTCAAAGGTGTCCAAAAGCTGACAAACTGCTCAGAAGACACAACTAACACATGGAAAAGTGACAAGTACATATAGTCATGCGAAAAGAAAAGAGGTGGAGGAGTAAAAGGAGGGGGAGACACAGATATAGGCATGTCATGCCCTTCTAAAATCCAAAAAGTGAGAAGCCGACACGGCCAGTCCGTTCCTGCCCTTGCCACCTCTGTGTCGCCGGGTTTGTGCCAGAGCCGCGGTGGACCCTGACGGCCAGCCCCCCTATCCCAATACTGGTGCCTGTCCGCCGGTGGGTCGAGGCCCCCCACGGTGGGGGGGGGGGGAGTAACATCTGCAGAAGAAAGACCATCTTCCAGCCAAACTAAGATGTCGACTTCTTTTCGTGGACAATGTGATACGATCCCATTCTTACGGACACGCCCATCGCTACAAATTCTAAATGAGGCACAAAAACAGCAGGTGCTTCTACGGATATCAAGTGCTCCTTCAAGTGGGCTCTCCATCACCTCAATTTCAACATCACAAATACTCCAGTCCTCAGAGGTGTCACCCCAATCGCACTTGCTTCCTCACAGCTCCCAAGTCTCCAGCTGCCCGTCTGAGTATGGGGTAACACAGATGGTTGAGTCTGCACAGCTGTTTACTCATACTATAGCCTGGGAAACGGAGGTCTGCTCCAGAGCTTCTGTTAATCCAGATGAGGAAATGATCTGATCTGATGCCCAGAATCTTTATAAGTCGGATCCAGGACCAGATGAAGAAGGTTCTGAGCATAATGTAGACCCTTGTTCCCAAACTGTAACTCCTGTTGGTGGAGACAATGATGAAGACGATGATGAAACTCAAATACCTGATTGGAGCGACAACTTGACTTTTCGGTCAGGGCAGGAAGAGGTTGGCTCTGAGGACGACGGGTGTGAGAACACACAGGGTGATGATGACGAGGTTGGAGATCCCACTTACTGTCAACCCACAGTCAGCCAGTCGATGAGGTCAGCAGAGGAGGTGGAGGAGGATGTGACTAGCCCTGGGGATGGGGATGACTCGGTACCCGGGCATTTGCCTGGCCTTGGGGATGTCGCGGTGGTCGGCTCCCTGGCCCGTACCCTGGGGTCTCTCTTTAAAAGGGTGGATAATTGTTAATTTTATAAGAGTTCGTGATGCCACCTGTGATATCTGGTGAGAAGCACCAGCGCTGCAGCAGTCCACTGAGGCCGGTGATAAGGCAGCTCGATGGTATAGCTCCCCACAGGTGGAGCTAGGTCTCAGGGCAGCGTATGCAGGGGGAATGCAGGACAGGCGAGACCCACCTGGGTCAGAGCAAGAACGGGAACGGACACGGTAGTCACTTCAGTACCTTTTACTGGTGGAAATTCAGGCACATCCCGGAGCACTGTAGGGTGAAGGGTGCATATCAGGATCCTCCCCAATGAGCGGGTGTAGGGCCTCCTGTTTCTTGCCTCTGCGTAGTAAGTTTCTGACCTGCCTGGAGCTAGGCCTAACTTTGTCTCTGTCCTGCGCTGGCTGACCTTGTGGTAGGGCCTTTTCTTGGAGTTCACGCTCCCAGTATGCAGGGCCTAAGCGTCTCCTGGCTCTGTTACATATCAGCACCTTAGCGATCCTGGGACTTGTAGTTCTCCAGGGATTCCGGATATGCCTTACTGGGTCATAGAGATACCGGTAAGCTCGGATCCTGTGTCCGGTAAATGCTTCGGGGTGAGCTGGTTAAGCTCCTCTGCCCCTTATGTACTAACTCGCCACTCGCCTTCGGCCTACTCGGGCCCTCACTAGGCTATACACACTAACGGCAGCTTGCCGCGCTTCACTGATCCTACGGCACCGGCACACCTTAAGCTCTATCTGGGCTCCCTGAATCTAGCAAGCAGGAGCCTCGTGCTCCACTGCTGAACTATTAACTGCGTTCTCTAGACTAGACTGAGCTCCACTGCAGACTGACCTCTCTTAGGCTTCTCTACTGCAGGAACTCTTCAGAGGAACTGAACTGCCTAGCTCCACCTTCCCTATTTATATCCCTAACGGGCTCCCTCTGCTGGTCTGAGGTGGAAGGTGGAGATGTGTGAATGTTTATGGGGGCCTCTTGTGGAGGATTCCATCAATGCACTCTTCTAGGATCTGTGATACCAAGCGCAGCGGGGCATCACAGATGCTATTGATGACGAGGTTAGGTTGCGCCTTCTTGAACAGAGACGGAGTACTGGAAGCACGTCCACAACTGCATCCTCAACCACAACTCTGCCTCTGACCACAAGTCGTAGTGGCTCTTCAGGTCACATGGGCTCTAAGCCTTGCATAGCCTGGGCATTTATTCAGATCGATAAGGATGACCCAACTCGTGTTATCTGTAATATTTGTCAGCAAAAGCTAAGTAGAGGCCAAAAAATCCATAGTTTGAGTACTTCATGCATGTACCGTCACATGGATATGAAGCATAAGTTGCAGTGGGAAGCTCACTGTGCTACAATGCCAACCACCGTCTGCCCCATCTTGTGCATCCGCAGCCTCTTCATCTTCTGTGACTGGGGGGACAGCAGTCACACATGTTTTTGGACGCAGACCTGCCACCTCTTTACCCGCAACAGCCAGTGTGATTGGCAGGTCGTCAGTTCATTGGGAAGTGGAAACACCTGCTAGTGTTGAGCGCTCTCCGACATCGAGAGCACCACCTTTGGATCAAGGCAACCTAACATGTCCGCCTGCATCTTCCTCACAGACCGGCAGTTTGCCGGGGACACCCTACTCAACACCGTCTAAGCACAACAGCCAGCCCTCGGTCCCTCAGATGTGGAAAAGTAAAAGACCATTTCCTCCTAGCCATGAGAAAGCTAAGTGGTTGAATTTCACCATCTGCAAGCTGTTGGCTACAGAAATGCTGCCTTTCCACCTGGAGGACACAGAGGATTTTCAAGACCTTATGTCCGTCACAGTGCCCCAGTACCAGATGCCCAGTCGGCACTACTTCTCAAAGAAAGGTGTGCCTGCGCTCCACTAGCATGTCGCACACAACATCACCGCTTCTTTGAGAAACTCTGTGTGTGACAGGGTGCACTTCACCACAGACACTTGGACGAGAAGGCATGGACAGGGGCGTTACATGTCGCTGACTGGGCACTGGGTAACTATGGTGACAGCAGGACAAGGGGCTGCTGTCCAAGACTTACCATCCCCACGAGTTGTGCGTCAATCCTCTTTATCTCGAAGTTCCTCCACTGCTTCTGCCTCCTCAACTTCCTCTCGGTCTGCCACCTGCACCCAAAGCCTGTCTGGTAATGCCACCTGCTTTCTAACTGCGCAGAAGGAATCCTGCACACCTCCTTACTATGCTGGCAGCAGGGCTCAACGGCATCAGTGTTTACTTTGAAATGTCTGGGAAATGTGAGTCACACAGCTGAGGAGTTGTGGTCAGCTCTGGAGACCCAGTTTCATGAAAGGTTGTCTCCACTGGACCTGCAACCAGGGAAGGCCATGTGCGACAATGCTGCAAACCTGGGTGCGGCACTTCGCCGGGGCAATGTCACACACGTGCCTTGTATGGCTCATAAGTTGAACCTGGTTGTCCAGCAATTTTTAGCCCACTATCCCGGACTAGATGGCCTTCTGCAGAGGGCACAGTCGCTGTGTGCTCACTTCCACCGTTTGCATCCCGCAGTTCAACGACTTACATCTCTACAGAAGTCGTTGGGCCTGCCAGTTCACCGGCTGAAATGCGATGTGCCAACACGGTGGAATTCAACTCTGCACATGTTGCAGCGACTGTGGCAGCACCGACAAGCCCTGGTGCAATACGTTCTGACGTATAGCCTGGGCCAACGAGATCAAGAGGTGGGGCAAATCACGCTGCAGGAGTGTTCTCAGATCAGGGACCTATGAAGTTGACGCGCCCCCTGGGCCATGGGGTACCCTGAGCCGGGCCGGTAGACGCTGGGGGTTGTAGTCACTGTGGCGGTGACCCAGTCCGTGACCCAGGGCGGTCAATCCAAGGGTAATTTGTATATATGGATTTTATAATGTCTGACTACGCCACCTGTGGAGTGCGGCCAAAGGGGCCGCCGCTGCGGAACAGTCCACTGAAGCTGGTGGTTTTGCAGCAACGGTATTATTACTCACCACAGGAAGAGTGTAGCTTCAGGGCAGTGTGGGTGGATGATGGTGGTTGTAGTGCAGGGAGTCAGTAATGAACACAGAGTCCGTGTGATGCCGTCTCAAGATATTACTCACAGTTGTTGTAGTCTAGATTACAGGTACCAGAGCAATCTCCCCCGTCGTGCTGTGCATACTCAGTGAGGGGCTCAGTCCACCCCCAGATAGCTCCGGAGTACTTAGCAGGACCCCCTTCTGTGTGTCCTTTCTCTGGCCTTCTCCCTGCACCTCACACCCAGTGACACTTCTATCCGGTATCCTCGGGCCTTGGCGGGTGACGTGTGTTCCGTCCCCTGGGTCCTATGTGGCTACCTTCTTAGTGAGACTGGTGTGGACTTTGGCCTGCAGTACATGAAATGCAGCAGCCTCCGGTTTCTAGTTGAGCCTTGCTGTTTCTCCGCTAGTTGAGGGACCGGTTCCCCTTATCTGGCCTGACCCCTCTACCTCCTGGTAGCAGCGGGAGTACGGGTGGCCTTCTGCACGGCCCGTAGCCGTAGGGTCCCTTCGGTTCCTGGAGCCTTCCAGCTCCCACTCCTCTCTTCTCTCCTTCAGTCCTGGGCCTCCCAGGCTAGGCCCGCCGCTGGAGCAGAGCTCATGCCTAGTCTCTGCTCCTGTCACTTTTCCTCCTCTGTCTGGCTTGCTCTTTCTAAGATGACTTCCTATTTATACTCTCCTTGTCATGTGCTCCCCTGAGCTGCTCCCCTAAGCACCCACTACATAGGACCCTCAAACCAGCTAGGGACCTGGGACTGTGCTCTCCCTTAGGACCAATCTCGCCCTACCCCCACTGCGGGTATGTGTTGGATGCAGGAGTTAGGGTCCCGAACCATACGCCTTCCTTACCTGAGGGTGAGATACCACACCTCTGGGTGAGATGCAGTAACTCTGTGGCGACTGAACCCTCAGGGGCGCCACACACCCTTCTGCACAGTTTTGAAATGGCGACGAAGATGTTTAGTGCTGACGACGATGCCATTATCAGCATGACTATTCCAGTGATTTACATGCTGGAGCACACATTAAACAGAATTCAGAGTCAGGTGGTGGGACAAGAGGAGGTGGAGGAAGTAGAGGAGGAGTCGTATGCGGAAGGGATAACATCTCCAAGGTCCAGACGGTCGGCAGCACCAAGGCGGCAGGCATGGGAGGGTGGGGGAGAGGGATTAACCAGGGCGCATGGTAGCAGCCAAACTGTTGAGGAAGGTGCAGGAGCCGTGGAAGAAGTGGAGGACGAACTGGCGATGGGCATGGAAGACTCATCAGATGAGGGAGACCTTGATCACATTTCTATTGTGCGAGGTTGGAGGGAGAGGGCAGAGGAAGGAAGCATGATTCTTACCTCGCTACCAACACAACAAGGACTAGGTCCTTCTGGATGCGCAAGACACATGAGTGCCTTCTTGCTGCACTACCTGCAACATGACCCCCGGATTGTCAGAATTCGAAGTAATCCCGACTACTGGGTTGCCACACTCTTAGATCCCCGCTACAAAAGTATATTTGCCGAAATAATTCCTGCCATAAAAAGGTATTGACGAATGCAGGAGTATCTGCAGACGCTGTTGCAGAATCTTACATGTGCTTTTCCACAAAACACCAGTGGTGCACGTAGTGAATCTCACAGTTCTAACTTGCCAACGGTGGGACTGTCGAGTCTTCATCACTCAAACAGTAACAGTAACACAGTATCTGCTGGTAACAGCAATTTTGTGGAATCGTTTCACCACTTTTTTAGCCCATCCTTTGCAAGGCCACAGGAGACAAGAAGTCTGACACATAGTCAATGCCTAGAGAGGATGGTACAGGAGAATCTCCAAGTGAACATCGAAGCCATGACTGTGTCACTGGACCCTTGCTCATTTTGGTATTCCAATCTGGAAAAATCGCTGGAGCTCGCCACTCACGCCTTGGAGATCTTGTCATGCCATGCAGCCAGCGTTCTCTCTGAACATGTGTTCAGCGCTGCTGGTGGTGTGCTGACAGATAAGCGCACGCGGCTGTCCACTGAGAATGTAGACAGACTCACGTTCATAAAGATGAACAAATCATGGATTCGCAAGGACATTTCTACCCCTGTGTCATCCTTGGGAGACTAAAAGCTTGGGGATTTGGTAAAATCACCTCACCAACCGTTTTAAGCAACAGTGGGGCAATTGATGCCACTTAACCCTAGAACGCATGACCATAAAAATCTACACTTTCACATACCTGGGGCCCTTTAGGCCCGTGTGCAAATAACATGGAATAACTCAAACTCAAATGACAAACAACTATATACATGAAGAATACCTAGAGTTTCAAAATTCTAACTAAAGTAATCTTGCAGAAAATAGAAAACAATTAACTGGGCGGGCCTGCAAGGCCACAGGTATGCGTTCTAGGGTTAAGTGGTGTCTGTGCCACAATTTTGGGAGTCCCCTTGCTGTGTCTTACGTGACGTTGGCATCGTCAATTCCAGGTGGGTTGGGTCACACCCCCCCCTCTTTTAACTGTAAGAAACTACATACACTATGGCTTGGGGTAACACAGATGGTTGAGTCTGAAGAGCTGTTTACTCAGAGGTCTGCTCCAAATCTTCAGTGTCTGCTAGTCAGCGTAGAATTTTTAACTGCATCTAGCCTAGGCAATACTTTGGGCGTAGTAGCCCAGCTGCGAAGCAAGCTGCACCGCCTGTGTATCTAATAAGAATTTTTAAATGCATCTAGCCTAGGCAGACTGTGGGGACCCCCAACCAAACCCAGGCGCTCAGCCCCCCTACCGCCCCCCTTTCATGGACAATACAATAATGTAACTCTTACAACTGGATGGGTGAGGATCGGTCACAGCTTTATTAACTCTTTATACTCATTCCATTAGAAAGGCATTTTATTTCTAAAATAATTCAGCTTGTTGCAGCATGCCCTGGGTCCCCACTCCGGCAAGTTGGCCAACAAGTGTAACTCTCCAACATGTCCTTTCTATTTCCAGGCCACGGAGGATCCAGCGTACTCATATGCAGGACTCTGACCCCCACCCATCACTCTTAACACTTGTTCCACTCCGTCCTGGAGTCCTGACAGGAATATGTCCAGTCCAATATCTATTAAGTGAACACCGTCGGGCCGTATGAGGCCTGCTTTATCTCCTTCCAGTTGTCGGTGTCGTATCACTACACCGCCTCTGTCTCTTCTAAATTTTGCCATCCGAATATTTATTACCCGCCTTGTCCATTCGATGGCCGTGATGTCTCGCGCACCTTGCCATACCGCTATCGGCACAATCTCTGACCATACTATAGCTAATTTTGTGAAAAATTCTCTGAAGCGCTCAGTGTCTAGTTTCATTATTGCCATTAGTTATGCGCTCTTGTGATGACCTAGGTTGTTTCCCCCGGCCTGTATAACTAAGATGACCGGACCTCTTGCCTCTCTCCCTACCTTGATTACCTCCATTAGTACCTGTGGCCATAGCAGGCCTCTAATACCTCTCCAGTTGAAATATGTGTTATGAAACTCTAATTTCCTCCCGCCTGGGCGGACTTTCGCCCTTTTTTGTGCCCAATATATATACGAGTGGCCTATCACTCACACTGTTGGCTTAGCGTCACCTGTAAAAGAAACAAACCACGTTAGGATAACAAGTCCGATCTTATGTATCTCGCCAAACACGTGGATCGCCATCTCCCTATCCTCTGAACTTCCGTTTCTGACAGTCCTGCTCTTGCTGCTTCCGTGGCCGCACCTATGCGGAATGAGTGTGTCCCGTAATCTTTGGGGTGGTTCCCTGCCGATGTTATGCATTTATTAAATATAGCTTGGAACAGGTATCTTGATAATGGCGTTCCATCAATGTGTGATAGGAAGAAATTACTTTGTGATCTGATGGTTAGATATGTTTTTACTATTGTTACCCGACTCAGTGTACCGTTTGTGGGTTGTAGAAGTACCCAAGTACCCCTGCCCGCTGGAACCGTTTTCGATTGGTGTATGCGTAGACGTATTGCATTATTGGCTATGACTACGTCCTGGTGTAATAAGCCTCCACTGGTGGTAATTTTGGATTGAGGGACTAATTCGCTTATACATAGCGCCCCGAAGAAGGCGATCACAAATGCAGTAGACATTAGTGTTGCTTCAAATTGTGAGTGTCATGTTAATGGTGTTAGGGATAAGATGTGAGAAATCAGTTTTAGTGACACGGGACGGGACGTCTACATTCCTGACTTGGCTGACCCCTTTTCCACCCTTTTATGGATTGTCTGATGATGAATCTTTGTCACATCTCCCCAATTCAGTAGTTGGAAGTGAAATGCTACTCCGGTCAGACACCGCTGCGCTGACTCCCCTGATATGCCCCTCATCATTAGCTGGTGGAGAAATTCTATGGTGACTTATGATCTGGCTTGTTCACATTGGTCAACCCGTCTGCCTGCTACTAGTCGTGTCCACTCTTCCCATGCCTTACCGTATGCTTGCCACGTTGACGGGGCAACTGACGCTCTAATTAATGGCATCAACTATTCGCCACTAGATCCCATAGGGAGGGTGGGCAACTGTTGCCCGATGGGTGGGCGTTGTGGAAGAGCTCTGTGAAAATCTGCCAATTGAATTGTTATAAAGCGTTAGCAGCAGCTTTATACCCCTCAGCATAGTGGCTAGCGCGGACCCATACATTGTGTTTTAGGCACAGGAATGCTAACCTGCATAGTAGGCCTAGCACTGGGAGAGAAGATGATGCCATCTTATTAATGCAGTGCGCTAGGCTGGTGTTTTGTGTTATGAAGCGTATATTTTTGTTAGCCAGGCGCGCGCCCCATATTTCTATTGCTACCACTATTGGGAAAAATTATTTTCAGGGCTAGATGCAGCTAAAAATTATTATTAATTTCAAAGCTGGTGGAGCTTGGTATAGATGGCCTAATACAATGAGTCCCACACACTGCTAGAAGCCCAAATATTTTTTCAGAGCTAGATGCAGATAAAAATTATTTTTAATTTGCAGCCTGATGGAGGTCAGTATAGATGGACTAATAGAACAAGTCCCACACACTGCTAGAAGGCCAAATATTTTTTCAGAGCTAGATGCAGACAAAAAATTATATTCAATTTGCAACCTGATGGAGGTCAGTATAGATGGACTAATAGAACAAGTCCCACTCACTGCTAGAAGCCCAAATATTTTTTCAGAGCTAGATGCAGATAAAAATTATTTTTAATTTGCAACCTGATGGAGGTCAGTATAGATGGACTAATATAGAAAGTCCCACACACTGCTAGAAGCCCAAATATTTTTTCAGAGCTAGATGCAGAAAAAAATTATATTCAATTTGCAACCTGATGGAGGTCAGTATAGATGGACTAATAGAACAAGTCCCACTCACTGCTAGAAGCCCAAATATTTTTTCAGAGCTAGATGCAGATAAAAATTATTTTTAATTTGCAACCTGATGGAGGTCAGTGTACATGGACTAATAGACCAAGTCCCACACACTGCTAGAAGCCCAAATATTTTTTCAGAAGTAGATGCAGAAAAAAATTATATTCAATTTGCAACCTGATGGAGGTCAGTATAGATGGACTAATAGAACAAGTCCCACACACTGCTAGAAGGCCAAATATTTTTTCAGAGCTAGATGCAGACAAAAAATTATTTTGAATTTGCAACCTGATGGAGGTCAGTATAGATGGACTAATAGAACAAGTCCCACACACAGCTAGAAGCCCAAATATTTTTTCAGAGGTAGATGCAGATAAAAATTATTTTTAATTTGCAGCCTGATGGAGGTCAGTATAGATGGACTAATAGAGAAAGTCCCACACACTGCTAGAAGACCAAATATTTTTTCAGAGCTAGATGCAGACAAAAAATTATTTTGAATTTGCAACCTGATGGAGGTCAGTATAGATGGACTAATAGAGAAAGTCCCACACACTGCTAGAAGGCCAAATATTTTTTCAGAGCTACATGCAGATAAAAATTATTTTTAATTTGCAACCTGATGGAGGTCAGTATAGATGGACTAATAGAGAAAGTCCCACACACTGCTAGAAGGCCAAATATTTTTTCAGAGCTAGATGCAGACAAAAAAATATTTTGAATTTGCAACCTGATGGAGGTCAGTATAGATGGACTAATAGAGAAAGTCCCACACACTGCTAGAAGGCCAAATATTTTTTCAGAGCTAGATGCAGATATAAATTATTTTTAATTTGCAACCTGATGGAGGTCAGTATAGATGGACTAATAGAGAAAGTCTCACACACTGCTAGAAGGCCAAATATTTTTTCAGAGCTAGATGCAGAAAAAAATTATATTCAGTTTGCAACCTGATGGAGGTCAGTATAGATGGACTAATAGAACAAGTCCCACACACTGCTAGAAGCCCAAATATTTTTTCAGAGCTAGATGCAGAAAAAAATTATATTCAATTTGCAACCTGATGGAGGTCAGTATAGATGGACTAATAGAATGATGCTATGCCCAAAAGATTTTACTTCACTAGGTGCAGTAAAAAAATTGGTGTTCTATACACAGGTGGTATATCTTGCAACACAGATAGGCTACTCCACTGACTAACACACTCTGCAATAGGCCAAAAAGGATTAGCTTTGCTAGATTCAGCCAAATGCTGTGAAAAAAACTTGCACAGCACTGGCACAGACCTGCCTGGCAAAAACTGATAGGAACTGATGTAACCTAGTCCTGAAAAGGACTGCAATTACAATTAGTCTTTACTCCCACAATCTATCTATTTAAGAGCACAGACCTGCCTGATAAAAGTCGTAGGAAATGCTGTAACCTAGTCCTTAAAAGGACTGCAATCACAACTATTCCCTACTCCCAAGCTATCTGTAGATTTGTGCGAAAATTGGCTTGAAATTAACAAGGTATAGCGCACACATCAACAGCGGTGCCGTCTAACACGCAGCTGCAGCAGTGAGAAAATGGTGGCGACGGGGAAAATGGCTTGGTCTTATAGGGCAAGGACATGTGACATACACTACCAATGACACATGCCCTTGCTTGTGTGAAAAAAAGCACTTCGCTCCGTGTGTGCGCTGCTGATAGGCTGACAGATTGCACCTCCCCACTGTAAATGCGGGAAAGAGAAAAAAAAAATGGAGATCTTCATTATTCCTGCAGAGATCCATCCCCTGCCCCTCCCCCCACCCCGCTGTACACTCAAACTGCGTATTAACATTAATTTTCATCATTACTGAGAAAAAATCCAGTTATGATTTTGGTGCACGAACAGTTATCGAACATAACCTCGAACAGCCGAATTTTTCTCAAATCGTTCGTGTTCGCCGAACGGCTCGAACACCGCCCAAAACAGCTCGAATTTGAGATTGGCGAACAGTTCGAGTAGAACAACGCTCATCTCTATTAAACAATACACATAAGGCAATGCACATCAGACTAACGTCTATAGCAGACTCCTTGCTCACAATATATTTGCAACAGAATACATTCAGGTGTGAACCAGAGAGGAGTAGTCTGTGCTTATCTTGATCAGCTGATCAAGGCTGAGCCAGATGCAGGATATTCAGGGCAGAATAAACAAGGTCATAAATAACAGTGGGGATAGCAGTTGTTAGTTGAAAAACACACCATGTGTATGTAGGAGCAGGGGTAGGGAGAAGTCAGCATGGGAAAGTTGGGTCACGTACCGTACGAGTAATGGATAATCAGAAATGCTGATTAGATTGCGGTGGTGGCAGGTGACGAGGTACAGTCTGTGTGCATCATATTAATAAGTTTCAGGAATTGTTTTTTTTTTTGTTTTTTTTATGTCGTCCCGTGTATGGTAAAATTGATAAGGCAACTTTATTCTTCGGGTCAGTACGTTTAAAGCGATACTACATTTATATTGTTTTTTTATGTTTTTGCCATTTTACACAATAAAAACTATTTTATAAAAAAAATATTTTTTTTTGCATCGCTTTATTCTGAGAACTATAACTTTTTTATTTTTCAGTTGATGGAGCTGTATGGCAGTTTCTTTTTTGGCGGGACAAGATGACGTTTTCAGCGGTACCATTTTTTTTTAGATTTGTCTTTTTGATCGTGTTTTATTCCACTTTTTGTTCGGTGGTATGATGATAAAGCATAGTTTTTTGCTTCGTGTTTTATACTCCTTGAGAAAGCCATCTGGCGAAACGACGTTGGAGGTTGTGGGGCATAATTATATGGTATTTATTCCCTTTTATGTGTTTATTTAGGCATGTTAAGTATTTAGTTTACCACTCTAATTTCTATATATCCACTGTGATTTACTTACCTTTATTCTTAGTTGCTGCTATACATATTTATTGCACTATGCACTTTAACACATAATCTGAATTTGCCTTTTACCTGATTTCCATAGTTTTATGCCCCACAGTTAATCAATTTGGGTATTTATTATATATTCCTGAGTATGTTTCTTGTTTATGTGTATTTTTTTTATATATATTTTTTTTAATTATTAAATAAATATTTTAAATGATTTTATGGTTATTAGTGTTGAGCGAGCATGCTCGACACTGCTCGGTACTCGCCCGAGCATCTCGCTACTCGGGATGTTCGGCGAGAACCGAGCATTTCTGTGTTACTCGGGCGGGAGCTCGCGTCTCCGCCCTGGATGTTTGGCGCTCTTTACAGAGCCAATGAACATGCAGGGATTGCCAGCCAGTCACTGTAATGCCGCAGCCATGTTGTTTGTGGGCATTACAGTGATTGGCTGGCCGCACAGCGTCACCTCGAGTATTTAAAACCGTGCGCTGCCATCTTGGACACAGTCGCCCGGGATCACACAGTGTAGGGTCAGTGCTGCTGAGTTAGGGAGAGATACAGTCATATGAAAAAGTTTGGGCACCCCTATTAATCTTAAGCTTAATGTTTTATAAAAATTGGTGTTTTTGCAACAGCTATTTCAGTTTGATATATGTAATAACTGTTGGACACAGTAATGTTTCTGCCTTGAAATGAGGTTTATTTTACTAACAGAAAATGTGCAATCTGCATTCAAACAAAATTTGACAGGTGCATAAGTATGGGCACCCTTATCATTTTCTTGTTTTAAATACTCCTACCTACTTTTTACTGACTTGCTAAAGCACTTTTTTTGGTTTTGTAACCTCATTAAGCTTTGAACTTCATAGCCAGGTGTATGCAATCATGAGAAAAGCTACTTAAAGTGGCCACTTTGCAAGTTGTTCTCCTGTTTGAATTTCCTCTGTAGAGTGGCATCATGGGCTCCTCAAAAAAAACTGTCAAATGATCTGAAAACAAAGATTATTCAACATAGTTGTTCAGGGGAAGGATACAAAAAGCTAGCTCAGAGATTTAACCTGTCAGTTTCCACTGTGAGAAACATAGTAAGGAAATGGAAGAACACAGTGACAGTTCTTGTTAAGGCCAGAAGTGGCAGGCCAAGAAAAACATCAGAAAGGCAGAGAAGAAGAATGGTGAGATCAGTCAAGGACAATCCTCAGACCACCTCCAGAGAGCTGCAGCATCAACTTGCTGCAGATGGTGTCACTGTGCATCGGTCAACTATACAACGCACTTTGCACAAGGAGAAGCTGTATGGGAGAGTGATGCGAAAGAAGCCGTTTCTGCAAGCATGCCACAAACAGAGTCCGCTGAGGTATGCAAAAGCACATTTGGAGAAGCCAATTTCTTTTTGGAAGAAGGTCCTGTGGACAGATGAAACCAAGACTGAGGTTTTTGGTCATACAAAAAGGCGTTATGCATGGTGGCAAAAAAAACACAGCACTCCAAGAAAAACACTTGCTACCCACAGTAAAATTTGGTGGAGGTTCCATCATGCTTTGGGGTTGTGTGGTCAATGCTAGCACTGGGAATCTTGTTAAAGTTGAGGGACGCATGGATTCCACTCAGTATCAGCAGATTCTTGACAATAGTGTTCAAGAATCAGTGATAAAGTTGAAGTTACGCAGTGGATGGATCTTTCAGCAAGACAATGATCCAAAACACCGCTCCAAATCTATTCAGGCATTTATGCAGAGGAACAATTGCAATGTTCTGGAATGGCCATCCCAGTCCCCAGACCTGAATATCATTGAACATCTGTGGGATCATTTGAAGAGGGCTGTCCATGCTCAGCGACCATCAAACTTAACTGAACTGGAATTGTTTTGTAAAGAGGAGTGGTCAAAAATACCTTCATCTAGGATCCAGGAACTCATTAAAAGCTACAGGAAGCGACTAGAAGCTGTTATTTTTGCAAAAGGAGGATCTACTAAATATTAATGTCACTTTTCTGGTGAGGTGCCCATACTTACGCACCTGTCAAATTTTGTTTGAATGCAGATTGCACATTTTCTGTTAGTACAATAAACCTCATTTCACGGCAGAAACATTACTGTGTCCAACAGTTATTACATATATCAAACTGAAATAGCTGTTGCAAAAACACCAATTTTTATAAAACATTAAGCTTAAGATTAATAGGGGTGCCCAAACTTTTTCATATGACTGTATATAGTGAGAAATGGGTAGTGTAGGGTCTCTAAAGCCTGCCAAATCAAACAAACAGTCCTTCTCAGGACTAATATCCATCCCAGATATCAGGCAGGCAGGCAGGCTGTATAGGAGAAGCAGTGGTTATACCAACAAACACTGCATTACAGTCCTGTGTGCTGCTGGTCAAATTGCTAGACATAGCTCCAGGTCTTAGGGGCCAGGAAAAATACTTATTTTTTCATCTAAATCTTTTTTTTTCCCTCAGTCACACTGTACAAATACCCGTCTTATTAACCTTTTGGTATTCCCCCTCCCAAAAAAAAATTGAGAGTGTCTGTGAGTGTTCAGACACAAATATATCTATTTAAAAGAGTCTGGTTTTGGCCAGATAACTAGAACTGTGGTTTTGCAGTTCCACGGTTCAAATCTCTGTATTATCCACCTTTTTGCCTTTTTTACATAAAAAAAAACAGTTTGAGTGTCTCGCTAACTGTTCAGACACAAATATATCTGTTTAAAAGATTCTGGTGTAGGCCAGAGAAATAGAACCGTGGTTTTCCTCTTCCACTGTTCTAATCTCCTTTTTATTAAACTTTTTCCATTGATAGTGCGAGTGTAAGCTATTTTACTTCATTTACAATGGGCAAGGCACATGGCAAGGGACGTGGAACTGGACGTTCTGGTGATGGTGCATGCAGAGGTCGGGGCCGTGGCCAAGGTGAAAAAGTGCCACAACCAACAGCCACATCTTCTCACTCCCACTTCTTGAACGAATTACTAGGGAAGCACACAACAACACCAGTATTGCGAACTGATCAGTGTGAACAGGTTATTAATTGGATAGCAGATAATACTTCCAGTTACCTGGGCACCACCACCTCTGGTCTGTCTTCCACACGGTCAAGTTTTAGTAGCCGTGAGTCTCGACCGCATACTCCTCCTCACCCTGATGCTCCTTTCTCCCACCATGCCGAGTGTCGTCAGACAGCAAGTGATCCCACAGTTGGACACTCTGAAGAGCTGTTCACTGGTCCATTTCCATATTTGGGCCCCTCACCTGCTCCACTTGAAGTGGTGGAAGAGGAGATCCCATGTGGCGATGCCCAAATATTTGAACAGCCACGGCCACAGGAAGGCGACGCTGGCAATTTGTCACAAGAGGTGGACGATGACGAGACACAATTGCCACGGAGTGAGGAGGAGGATCGTGCTGCGGAAGTGGAAGAGGAGGAGGTTGTGGATGATCTAGTAACTGACCCAAAGTGGCAGGAGGACACGCAGAGCGAGGCCAGCAGCACACTGGGGGAGGGAGGCAGAGAACCCCAACAGGCAGGAAGAAGCAGTGTGGTGGCCGCAGACAGAAGGCGGGCAACCGTTCCCCGTAACATCAACACGAGGGACGTTGCCAGTACAAGCGGTAGGTCTTCCAGAGTCTGGAATTTTTTTAAAGACTCTGCTGATAACCTCAAAAAGGCCATTTGTACCACCTGCCATGCCAGCCTCAGCAGGGGTGACAAAACTACCAGCCTGACCACCACCAGCATGATCAGGCACATGTCAGCAAAGCACCCGACTTTGTGGGGTGAATCCCAGGGTCCACGACCAGTGTCAGCGGGTGTCACCACTGCTTCTTCCACTGTTGTGCGTGTAAGAGAACCCCCTGCTGTGCATACAAGGCAATCCCCTGTCCATACTGCATGCAAAGATGCCCCCTCCTCTCACTCTTCACTTGTTATGACAGTTTCTCAAGAAACAGCATCAACGTCCACGTCCCACTGCAGCGTTCAATTGTCCATATCCCAGATCTTTGAAATCGCAAATTCGCAGCCAAAGCCCCACAGGCCACAGTCCTAAATTCGCACATTTCACGACTGCTTGCGTTGGAAATGCTGCCTTTTAGGCTGTTGGAGACGGAATCCTTCCGCAACCTTATGGCGGTGTCCGTCCCTCGGTACTCGGTCCCCAGCCGACACTATTTTGCCCGGTGTGCCATCCCCGCACGTGTCCCAAAACATCTGCCATGCCCTCAACAACACAGTTACTGGGAGAGTCCACCTGACAACGGACACCTGGACAAGTGCTTGTGGCCAGGGACGGTACAGCTCCCTGACCGCACACTGGGTAAACATAGTGGAAGCCGGGATCCAGTCGGACCTTGGGACGGAACACATCCTCCCCACACCGAGGATTGCGGGCCCTATGTCAGTCAGAGTTGCCCCCACAGTGTACAGCTCCTGCACATCATCCTCCTCCTCTTCCTCATGTTCAGCCTCCATCTCAGATATCACCACATCAGTTACAAGCTGGAAGCACTGCAGTACTGCCTCCACCAAGCGGCAACAGGCTGTGCTGAAACTCAAAAGCTTAGGTGATAAACCTCACACTGCTTGCGAGTTGTGGACAGCTGTGAAAGAGCAGGCAGATCTGTGGCTGAGATCGCTGAATCTACATCCAGGCATGGTCGTGTGTGACAATGGCCGTAACCTGGTGGCGGCTCTGAGGCGAGGCGAGATCACACACGTACCATGCCTGGCTCATGTGCTTAACCTCGTGGTTCAGTGGTTTCTTAAATCGTACCCCGAGTTGCCAGATCAGCTCATCAAAGTACGCCGCCTGTCAGCTCATTTTCAGAAGTCGGCTACAGCTTCCGCCGCCCTTGCTGTGTTGCAGCAGCGTTTGCAGCTTCCGGCACACCGACTGGAGTGTGATGTCCCCACACATTGGAACTCTACCCTCCACATGTTGCAAAGGATTTGTGAGCAGAAGAGAGCAGTTGTGGAGTACCAGCTGCAACAAGGCCATCGATATTCAGGTCAGACTCCACACATAAGACCTTAGGAGTGGACCTGGATGTCTGACATATGTACCATCCTGACAAACTTTGAGGAGGCCACCAAGATGGTGAGTGGCGATGACGCCATCATTAGCATCAGCATCCCACTTGTCTGTCTTTTGCAATGCTCTCTGCAGAGAATTAAAGAAGAGGCATTGCAGCCCGAGTATGATGAGATGGATCAAGAAGCCGTAGCGGGCGATTACACACAGCCCAGCCTCATCTCATCCCAACATGCATTGGGGGACAATGAGGGAGAGGAGGAGGAGGAGGACGAACAGGAGCTGGTATCATGCTCTGTAGACGGTAGTACCTGTACCGCTGTCATACCGTCGGTTCAGCGTGGGTGGCCTGAGGACAGGGAGGAGGAGAGCATGGTCAGTCATCATCTTGGTGAGGACACGGAACTCTTGCCCATTACCAGTCTGGCACACATGGCTGACTTTATGTTACGCTGCCTTAACCGTGACCCTCGTGTTGTCAAAATGTTGGGTGACAGTCATCACTGGTTGGTGACACTTTTACACCCCCACTACAAGGAGAACTTTAACTCTCTTATTTCTGAGGTGGAGAGGTCTACAAAAATGGGGCAGTACCAGAAGGCCCTTGCTGCAGAACTGTTAAAAAAACATCTGAACACGCTAGCGGCAGAGGTCACAGTTCTTTGCCCAACCAAGGCGTACAGGCGAGAGAGATGCAACTCCAATCCAGCAGAGGCAGAGGAACACTGTCAATGTTCTGGGACAGTTTTCTGACTCCCACCCAGCTTACAGGCCCTGAGGCGCGGGGTACTCACAAGAAGTGGAAAGTTTCAAAAGATGGTGAGGGAGTACCTTGCCGACCGTACCGGCGTCCTCCGTGATTCCTCTGTGCCTTTTAATTATTGGGTATCCAAGCTGGACACTAGGAATGAACTCGCTCTGTACGCCTTGGAAGTCCTGGCCTGCAATGCCGCTAGCATGTTATCGGAGCGTGTTTTAGTGCCACTGGGGGATAAGCGCACTCGCCTGTCAACTGACAATGCTGACAAGCTGACACTTATCAAAATGAACAAGGGCTGGATTGGGCCAGACTTCTCATCACCACCAAATGACAGCAGAGTAACAAAGTCAAATCCACTGTGTTATTTCGGGATGTGTATTCCCATGCACCGCTTCACACCCACACATGGGTATACCCTTCCTCATTTCGGCTGTTTTTTGCTCTTCTTCTTATCCTCAGCCTCCACCACCACTATACCACCAGGGTGACCGTGGTCCGTGTTGCCAGCATTGCAAGTTCCTCCGTCCTAATTTTTTGCAGCTTTTGCTTGGAAGGCATAGGCAAAGACTATGGGAGACCCACTCCCCAATAATGGGAATAATGTTTTTAATATGCTGTACTGCATGGCTCTTGTAAGGGGCATTAAAACCGCCTTGTTAAGCTACTGTGACCTCCACGTCTCTTCCACGGGGCATTGATATTGTCTTTTTATTCCACTGTGACCTCCACCACTCTTCCAAGGGGCATTAAAACCATCTTGTTAAGCTACTGTGACCTCCACGTCTCTTCCACGGGGCATTGATATTGTCTTTTTATTCCACTGCGACCTCCACCACTCTTCCAAGGGGCATTAAAACCGTCTTGTTAAGCTACTGTGACCTCCACAGCTCTTCCAAGGGGCATTAAAACCATCTTGTTAAGCTACTGTGACCTCCACGTCTCTTCCAAGGGGTATTGATATTGTCTTTTTATTCCACTGTGACCTCCACCACTCTTCCAAGGGGCATTAAAACGGTCTTGTTAAACCACTCTGAACTCCACAGCTCTTCCAAGGGGCATTGAAATGTTGTTTTTAATTACCTTTAACCTCCACGACTCTTCCAACGAACATTGCATTTCCTCCTAATTTTAGTCAGCTTTTGCTTTTCAATGCATAGGTGAACACTAAGGGAGACCCACTCCCCAATAATGGGTAGAAGGTTTTTAGTACGCTGTAATCCACGTCTGTTTCAAGGGGCATTGCAGTTTCTCATAATATTTGTAAAGCCTTCCATTCACTGTTTAAGCCAACAGTGTACAGGAGACCCAGTTGCTATAAATGGAAAAAATGGTTCAGTTAAGTCCCTCTGACCTCCATGTCACTTCCAAGGGGCATAGGAGTGCCTCGAAATTTTTGGTAGGCATTGCACTCACTGTATGCCCTATAACTGTGTAGCCAAACTGCTCCTTTTGGTACAGAAACATATCCTACAAGACATGTGTGGTTGACTGGCCTGATATTGATGTGAATGGTCCATGTTCCTCCTGCTCTTTCTCCTTTGCCACCATCTCATCCATAATTCATCACCTGAAGCTTTGTTTTAACGGGAGTCATAGAACTGGGATAGTAGCAGGAAAACATCCAGCAATCCTCGGAGGAGGTAGGATATGCGCCAAAACGCTGACCACCTCAGGCCTAGCCGCTACTACATACATGCGCTTGCATTCCAAGGAACAGAAAGCTAAGGAGATAAATTATTCATGATCATGAGGCAATCCACTCGTTGTGTAGGAGGCCGACCACTGCTGCTGTCTACCTTCTGAACTTTGTGTTGAAGGCTAATTGACCAAGGATCCACAATCCTCTATGTCTGGAGGACGTGTTGCATCCCAGTGTCCAACTGTGTCCCGGCTTGCACAATATTAACCCAGTGTGAAGGCGTCAGTGAGATGTACCATCCCTGGCCACATTCACTTGTCCACGTGTTTGTGGTTAGGCTGTCCTTCCCACTAAATGCACTGGGGAGGGCACAGGTAATGTTTTGGTATGTGCGCTTGTGCATAAGGCACACCGGGACAAATAAAGGTGGCTGGGCACCGAGTATGGACACCCGGCCGCCCCCTGGCAGCTGGGGACCGAGTATGGATACCAGGCCGCCGACGCAGCCATGACATGGTGGCCGGCATCTGCCTCCACAATGCTAAAAGGCCTCATTTCAAGTGCAAGCAAGCTAGCAGTATGGAATTGCAGCCTGGGGGTGGGTGGCAGGCTGCACACTTACGCTTGCATTCCAAGAAAACAAAGCAGATGCTAACTTCTATCATCATCATCATGCTCCTCACCTTGGCACTCTCAACTCCCCTGATGGAGAAGCCAGGGCCCACCGGAGGAGTCTGGTTGTCTGGTGGGCTCGTCCAATGCTGCCCTAAAGCAGGCCAGGCTAAGAAAAGTGTGGGGAAGGTTACCGGGATAAATAGGGGTGGCTGGGGACCATTTATGGACACCCGGCCGCCCCCTGCGGCTGGGGACCGAGTATGGACACCCGGCCGCCGGGCGTCTGGGGACTGAGTATGGATACCAGGCTGCCGACGCAGCCATGACATGGTGGCCGGCGTCTGCCTCCACAAGCCTAAAAGGCCTCATTTCAAGTGCAAGCAAGCTAGCAGTATGGTATTGCAGCCTGGGGGTGGGTAGGTGGCAGGCTGCACACTTACGCTTGCATTCCAAGAAAACAAAGCAGATGCTAACTTCTATCATCATCATCATCATGCTCCTCACCTTGGCACTCTCAACATCCCTGATGGAGAAGCCAGGGCCCATCGGAGGAGTCTGGTTGTCTGGTGGGCTCGTCCAATGTTGCCCTAAAGCAGGCCAGACTAAGAAAAGTGTGGGGAAGGTTACCGGGACAAATAGGGGTGGCTGGGGACCGTTTATGAACACCCGGCCGCCCCCTGGCAGCTGGGGACCAAGTGTGGATGCCTGGCCGCTGGGCGGCTGGGGACTGAGTATGGATACCAGGCCACCGACGCAGCCATGATGTGGTGGCCAGATTCTGCCTCCACATGCCTAAAAGGCCCAATTTCAAGTGCAAGCAAGCAAGCAGTATGGTATTGCAGCCTGGGGGTGGGTGGGTGGCAGGCTGCATACTTGCGCTTGCATTCCAAGGATTGGGGGAGGTACAATTGAACACTGCCCCAGGACAAGGTCTTGCACGGGAATAGTTGCAAGTCTGCATCTTCTGATGCGGCAAGGATGATTTCTGATGGGCACACTTTTAGGCAGTGACCTGGGTGTCAGAGATGCTTCCAGGGGTCTTCCCCATGCTGTTCCTGTTCCCATGTCTTTTCAGCACTGTATGCATGTGTCACACAGCACATGGCCAGATAAGGTTGTAAAATGTTAAAATGACATTTCCCGGTGAATGCATTTGTCATAGTTGAAAGCAATACAAAAGTGCAAAAACGCATGAAAAATGCTACTTGTGAACATAGCCCAAGGTGTGGAGGAGTATTTTTGTTTTTGGTTATTTTTTTTACCTTATGCACAAGTCTTTATCCTGGAAAGGATGTTCCTTAACATATTTCACAGGAAAAACGTTTCAGTTTAGTTTTTGAATGTTTTATTGTGAGCCCGTAAAAGTGGCTTAATATCTCTGACCACATTGTTGACAGCAGTGACCTGGGGGTCAGAAATGCTTCCTGGGGCAATCCCCATGCTGTCCCCATGTCATTTGAGCACTGTCACTATCGTTTTGGGCACTTTTTAGGCTTTCTACAGACTGTCGGGGGTGCCGCCGCAAAAATGCTCGGGTCTCCCATATACTAACATTGGGCTCATTGCTCAGGTCGAGCACCCGAGTATCATGGTGAGCTTGGCCCAAGCTTCGAGCACCCGAGCATTTTAGCGCTTGCTCAACACTAATGGTTATTCATTATTAATTGAGTACCGTATTTTTCGACTATAAGATGCACTTTTTTTCTCCAAAATTTTGGAGGACAGTGGGGGGTGCGTATTATAGTCCGATATACATAAATACTGTGGCTGTGGGTTGTGGGGGATACAACAGTGGCAAAGTAGCAGGGCACAGGAGGCAGCATCTGCCTGCCGCAGCGTACACTGTGCCCACTACTAAAGAAAATGAATATTCACTGCTCCCCGCTCCCATTAACTTTCCTTAATAACCGGCACACTGTGCCTGCAGTGCGGCTCCTGGTATGTATGGCACCCTTCATCTCTGTTTGTATGGGGCCCCTCATCCTGGTATATATGGCACCCTTCATCCCTGTATGTATGGCCCCCTCCCTCATCCAGGTATGCTTTGCACCCCCTGATCCCCGTCACGCTGCACTGAAAAAAAAATAAACCTTCAAACTCACCTCATCTCTCCTCCATTGCTGTGTCTCGCTCTGTGCCGGAATAGTCACTGCTCCCCATGCCGGGACTGCATGCATGGGGAGCAGTGACCATTCATTCTTCCTAATAGCGCGCACGCTGTAGCCGCAGCACAGCTCTTGCTGCGCTCGGCAGTCAGCGTGCCTGCTATTAAAGGCCATGAGTAGAGAGGAGGTGAGTATGATGGTTTATTTTTTTTCTGTGCAGCGTGAGGGAGATCAGGGGGGCCATACATACAGGGATGAAGGCGGCCATGCATACAAGGATGAGGGGGGCCATGCATACAGGGATGAGGCATAAGGGAGGCCATGCATACAGGGATGAGGTATGAGGGGGGGCATACATACAGGGATGAGTCATAAGGGGGGCGCATACATACAGGGATGAAGGGGGCCATACATACAGGGATGAAGGGGGCCATACATACCTGGATGAGGGAGGCCATACATACCGGGATGAGGGAGGCCATACATACCAGGATGAGGGAGGCCATACATACAGGGATGAAGAGTGCCATAGCAGGAAGAGGAATGAAGGTGCCATACATACGATGAAGAGGGATGAAGGTACCATACATACCAGGATGAGTGTGAGGGGGGCCATACATACCAGGATGAAGGGTGCCATACATACCAGGAAGAGGGATGAGGGGGCCATGCATACCAGGATGGGGAATTGGGGTGCCATTCATACCAGGATGGTGGATTGGGGGGCCATGCATATCAGGATGGGGATGGAGGCCACATATAACAGGAAGGAGGGGGCAATATATACCAGGATGGTGGATATTAACAGAATTGGGGGACAATACCCCTATAACAGTGTCAGCAGCAGACCCCCCCCCTTAACAGGGCATCATGACCACATTTTTGTCTTACATTTTTTTATTTTTTAACGTAGGTGCGTCTTATGGTCCGTTGCGTCTTATAGTACGAAAAATACGGTAGTTTTTGCATTTATGATAAATGAATATTCCATTATATACACTTTATATTATTCTTTGTTCATTGTGTTGCCAATAAAAAAAATTTTTAAAACCATGTGTCATTTTATTTCATTAAAATACTTTATTCTGGCTGTGTATTTATTGAAAAAGGGGCGTCAAGTTTACTACACGGTTAGTAATGGGGGCGACTTATAGACACCCTCTATTACTAACCTGGG